>NC_056725.1:488027412-488122412 GCF_019279795.1 Protopterus annectens | reverse complement strand
CCATACAGTTCCAGAGTAAACACAACCAGTCCAGGATTTAGAACTTTATTGCCAGGCAGTTACACTTTTATTTAAATATGACCTTTATGGGACTGTTACTGTCATATTGTCTGGTTTATTCAGTACAAACCATACACGTTTTTTATACTGTCAGGTGACCTTTTGCTCTTTTATATTTATTAGGTATGACTACTACAAGCAGGATTGTTACTCACCAGCCTCGAGACACAGCCATTGCAACCTGCTGGCATGGGCTTCCTGGTTCACAGCCCACTCAGCTGGAGCTGTGATGAAAATAGAGAAAAATTTATGCATACCTATCCATCACATACATGGGCTGGACTTTGGTAAATGGTTATTCCTATGAATACTTGCACACTGCTGGGACATCTCCCCTCTCTCTTGCTTCTTGGACCCACTGTTCCAAGAACTCGGTCTTTCTCCGTTTCAAGTCGGCATAGTGGTGCCAGACCTGCTCACCGGTCCAAGGGATACCAGTGGCACTGGTGAGATTACAGGCAAGACTTTTCCAGGCTTCTGCTTTATATTGGGAGCCCTGGTACTGGTCCTGCAGCAGTCTCACATCATGTTTTTTTTACCAGGAGTCCTAGCATGACCTTGGACTCCTGTATGCCCCAGCGCTGCGCCCGAAAATGCATGCCCTCTCCAACACCTGCCATACTGCTGGCAGTTGGGAGTTGCAACCAGTTATGAGCTGTATTCCCACCTGTAGGGTTTAAATACGGCCAATTTCCAACCCTTTGCCGTGATTGGATGGTTTTGAATATGCTGAGTTAAGTTAAGCTACGAGGCTAAGCTATGGGCAAACCTGCTTAGCTAAGGCAGGCAGTGCTTAAAGGGGCAGGTGCTGAGCACAGCTTCCCAGTGTGCACTTCTACTTAGCATCAGTACTTCCTGCTTAGCATTTACATTTCAGCAATGCTTACAGTGCCTCAGCTGAGCTGAGCATAATGAATCATTATTTACCTTTCATTTTTTGGACTATCATGATGGTGGGTTTCATTCATCATTTAGCATAGCTTATGATATGTATGCTGACCTTCCATAATATCACCCTATGTGCTTTTCTGACATATTACATTTTGTGTGACTGCATATATGGGACACTTGTGTTTAGGTGGGGGTTTCACAACTTCAGTGGACTGACACCTCACATCAGGCCATAATACACTGCTCTGATTGGGAAATATAAGTTACTTACTACATAAATCTATTAAAACATTACATTTGTGGTGATTTCACATACAAAAGAGAATGGGCGACACTGGGGTTAGAGCCCTGACTGATTACATGCAAAGTATATGCTCTAACCACTACACTATTGAACTACTGTTTATGGTAGCTATCTATTGCTACTTAAATTCTTGAGCTGTTTAAGCTGGCCTAAGTGTAGCTAAGCAATGGGTACACCCGCACAGCTATGCTTAAACTTTCCTGCTGATGTGAAAAAAAAAAAACAGATTACGGACACTTTTTAAATATTCCTCTTACAAACTTAGACAGTTGTTAGAATAACAGGTTTTGCATTTGCATGCATTGCTTGAAGGGTATGACATCTGAAACTTAGTTCTGTCATTATTTTCTAACTTCATTCTTTAATGATATGCCACTACTTTGCCAGTGGCCACTTATTTATTTCATGGCCGAACACTATACAGCAGGAATCTGGACATTCTCTGGGGATCTCTCCTGTTGGGGATTTACATTTTGTGAAAAGAGCGCTCTCGCTCTTTTTACACTGCCATATGGCAATTCTGGTGTGCAGGGGGCATGTATCTTGTGAGACCACTGCTCTCAGACACACACCCTGGTTCGTACACATTTCTGTGTATGTATTGCAGTATGGAAGCACGCCTTCATGCATATGCATGGAGTGCTGCCATGCTGCTCCTGTGTAGTCCCTCCCATGCAGGAATAGGCGATTCCTGCACGGAAGTTTGCTGAATCCCAGGGAACATCTTTTATGTTCCACAGGATCTTCATAGATATCTCTCCAAAATGTATTTATTTCTTTATTTTTTGATGGTGTTTATATTCCCTTTGTTTTGTTTCCCAGTTCTACATAAAACTTTTTTGGATCATCAGTGAATTGCTTATTTTGTATGTTTCCTTTATATTTATCTGCCTATCTTCTAAGTTTTTCTGCCTGTGCTGATATCATTAATTATCTGCAATAGTGTATGATAGATACTGCACTGTTCTAATACTACTCATTGCTTCCATCATGTCTATCTTTATAAATAATTTTATTGATCTGTTCCCTCTTCTTAACTCTTCTAACAGTGACAGATTTTGTCTTAATTGCTTTATAGTTTTCTCCGTTAAATACTTCCATGATGGCATTGAGTTCTTCCCTTCCTTTCCCTTATTGCCTTATGAATTCTGTTACTAATTTAGATGTATAATAATATAGCCTATTTACTTCTGTTATATCACATGAATTTTTGTTACTAGTTTTGATTATTGCATTCATTTGTTTTCTCGGACTTGTAATATTCTGGGCCTTATTGACGTTCTCTAATCAATTTATTTCCTATCCATCTCTATTAAATGAAGCGACTCTTCCCTTAGATATTATTCTTCTAAATGGCGGGTGCATTCTTTATTCTCTATTTCCTGTGGGCATCCTACAGAAAGTTCCAGAACATCTTTCTGCTACATATTTTCTTTAAATGTATCCTGTATCATCCATTGTTTTTTGATATGGGAACTCATCAATATTGACTGTGTCAGAGTTGCCACCATTTCCTGTTCCTTCCCTCATAGTGCCACTCCAACTAAACTTTTGTACTGGTTTCTTACTGAAGGCTCCAGAGTATCTCCATGTGGCAACTGATCAGATGCTTCATTTTCCACCTGTATACCCTTAATTTGGAAACTCACTTTTCCATCATGCTGTGAAACTACCAGTGTTGAACTTTCTACACTAAGTCCTTCATTTCACAGGTAATTCATAATGTCAGTTTCTATTTTTTTTAACTTCTATATTCCCAATCCTTTTTTTCTACTTTCCCATGTTTTCTTTTACTGTTTTGTATTGAAAACTTTTCCATATCTGGATGCCTTTATCAGTATTTCTCTTCAAATATATTTGGTGCTGCTTTTTGTTATTGATTAGTTTTGCTTTCTCCTTTCCATAAATATTGCATCATATTAAACATTTTTTTCCTTCTCATGTTCATATTTCTTCTTCAGATGTCTCCCAGTCCTCATATTTCTCCCTATTTTGAAGCTCACTGTTCCACAATGCTATGACATAACCTGTGTTAGACTTTATATACTAAATCCCTCACTTCACAGGTATTCCATAATGTCAGCTTGTGTTTGTTTACATTTTACTTTACTAATCTTCTGTTCTAAATTCCCCTTCTGTGATGTTATTCTTTGTATTGTATAATCTTCCATATCTGCCTGTATTTCTCTTCAAATGTCTTTGGAGCCACTTTTTTTGTACTGATTAGCTTGGCTTTTGCCTTTGCATAAATATTACACCATATCAGATCTCTTTATTTCCCATGTCCATGTTTCTTTTTTATACCTTTCAAAAATGTCTAGGTTTTGTTCTCTATATATTTCCACACTTCCTCAGTCACTTCATTTTCCAAATAGCCTAAGGTTTCTTTGTCTATAAAATGCTGTTCATGAATCTGTTGTATTTATGAACAGAAATTGGCATTTGAAGCTTTTGACAGGTTTTTATGCAAGTATTTTTCTTTCCTCTGATTTCTCTCTTAATCTTTTTGAATAGCTTCTATCTAGAAATTCTGGGCTTCTTGCATAATAGTAACTGAACAGAATGTCTTTCTTATAGCAATAGTGTAATGGTAGAGCGTTCGCACAAAGAAAAGGCGTTCACGGTTCGAATCCCACCATTCCCCTTCGTATTCTGTCAGTTTTCTGTTTTTTGTGGACTACTATTTCCTTCTACAGTATGTGTGGGAGGGCATCTTAATACAATGGGGGAGGAGCTGTTTCTGTCTTTTTCTAATTTCTCCATATTGTTTGGGTTTCAAATACCATGATGGGAATGGACCCCATTCCTAGATCAAAGTATGATTAAAGTTCATGACATTAGTATTGTTTCAATATTTGATGTTAGCCAAAAGTGCTCTTTGTAGTACCTGCAATGTGACCAATAATGACTCCTTCTACAATTCGTATGGGGTTACATGGATTGGTAACATATCTAAATATGACTGTAAATTCTTTTTATAAGACCCGTTTCTCCTACTACTATTGGAACTGTCTGAGTATCTTTCTTCCACATTGCTTTCGTTTCTGCCTGCAGAGCCTGGTATTTTAGGACCTTGTGTCTCTCTGTACACAAGACACTATAGTCACTGGGTGTGGTGATTTCAATGATCAATGCTACTTTTGTCTTCTTTTCTTGGACTGGGGGGATGGGTGGATGAGCTGTTTCTGTTTGGATGTTTTGATGTACTTACGTTTTTGGTTTTTGATTGACCATGTTTACAGTGAGCTTTTGCATTCAGAAATGTTTGATTTTATTTTACTGATTTTCTAGGACCTGCATCATTGATATTGTTGTCATCACTATTATCTTAATTCCTCTACTGTTTTTGAGTACCTCATCCTTTCTGCAAATTGTTATGTATCCATTCTTTCACATACATTTGAGTAATCAGCAAGAAAGCACACTTTTCCTTCTTGAACTACCACAATGCTGTGCATGTAGACATTGAAGACACAGACCAAGTTCTGATTTCTGCTGCATATGATGTCATATATACGATTAAAGTAAATGTGGACCACATTCATAACTCTTTTCTGGTGTCCTGTCATACGCATTCAATTAACTGATCCCATAAGACTTTCCTATTGTGAATTGCCTCCACTTTGGGTCCTTTGGGTAACAGGCTTCTGGATGTCCCATAAATGTTTCTTTCAAAAGTGTCTGACAATTGTCCTTGAATTTGGTGTTCCCACCTCAGTCTTTCTCTCAGACATTTGATGTGCAGTTGTATTTATCCTCATATCATCTTCAGGAATGCCAGACACTTGCTTTGATTTGTTAAAAAGTCATGAAATAGTATTATCTTGACTCATTTCTTTCAGTTTGGATGCTCTTCTAGATGTTTTAGTAACCTGCTTGCAGACTGGTTCTGATAATTCTCATTTCTTTTTTCTTTTTTTTCATTTGAACAGAGGCGCTGATTTAAATGTGGTGACTTTTCATCATGCTTTTGAGTTCATCATTTTTTTCTTTACATCTTTTACATATCTTTTTTTCCCTTACTGAATGCTATTTTTCAGAGATGTTGGTGTATTTTGTAAGCTACCTTAGCGCCTTCCTTCCACATTGTCATTGCTGTCCCTCTCTCTCTCCTGTTTTAGTATATTTTCTATATGCCTCTTGCATTCCTCTAACATATGATGGCACCTCTGTCTTTCTTCTGTTTCAGTATTTTTTCTAAATGCCTCATGCATTTCTTCAGCATGTGTTGTTACCCTGTTTGAGAAAAAAACTTTCTACTTTTTAATCTATATTTTTGCTCTGGTATCTTTTATAATATGTTTTATATCTGTTCAAACTATTATTCTGCATCATGCGTTTCATTATTTACTGGAGCATTTGTGTGCATCGTTTCATTTTGTCCATCTTGATAGTCAAGTTTATGCTCCAAAACAGTAAGTAATATGTTTATATTTTTAAAAGGCTCTAAGATCATATTCTTGATCTCATGTTTTGATTTAGTTTCTAGCAATGATTTTTCTTTATCCATCACATCCATGCTACCTCCTGTTACAGTTCCATTGACATTGCTAAACAGTTTTGTCATTACCATGGTGTCTGGAAATGCATCTAATTTTTTTTCTTTTTCTTGCGCATTTTATTTCATTTTTTTCAATTGTCTTTTATTTTTACATAATGAAAGTATTACAAGCCTTATCATTTATGGTAATAAAAACAGTTTTGATAGACCTCTCATCAAGACGAGACTTCTCAGTAGTGGGTGTGGAATATTTTGAAAAATCCCCCTCTCTATGTGAAATTGAGTAATCTCTATTTAATCTAGTTGTACTACATTTAGAATCTATATGAATGCTAGAGTTTTTGTGATATTAAATGCTGATAACTCACTATCTTCATCCCAATTTAGAATACATTCTTAAATTCCTTAGAGAGATTCTTTTGCCACACAGTCAGTAAAACTACCCAGTAATTCTACTTTAACTGTAGTTTATTTATTTATCATTTGTTAACCAGGAAAGTCCGACTTGGAATGAAGCCAATTTTCAGCAGAGGCCTGGAGAGAAATACTCCAAATGCATGTTTTTGAATGTGGGAGGAAACCAGAGCACACAGAGGAAACCCACATGAATGCAAGGAGGACACACAGACTCCCCACAGAAGGCACCCCAGCCAAGAATCGAACAGGAGAACCTCTTGCTGTGAGGCAACAACACTACTACTGTACCACTGTGCTGTCCAGTTCATACATTTACAAATAATTCATGCAATTTAGAACAATTAGAACAATGATTTCAAATGTTAAATTAGTTGACTTTATCAATATATGCTACATGATAGGCACTCCACTAAATATTTACTTTTCAATAAATCTTAAACAATATATGAATTTAAAGAATCAATTTATAATCACATTTCCACAGTAATAAATATTATATCAAAAAATTCCCGAAAATATGTACTTATAAGCCAGTGCTATCAGTTTTGCCAGTACTCAACATCAATTATATAAAAATTCTAAGACTACAACATGTATTCAGTCCTACTGACCTTCAATAATTTCTTATCAGGTATATCATACTACAACTCCCCAAATCATCACTGCTACCCTATACTATGTAATACAAATGTCTGATTAGTAATGTCAGATTTCCTTTAAAGAACTAATACTTGTGCTATGCTGTGGAAAATAAGATACTCGATAGTTATCAAAATAAAAGTAGAACAATGTATTTCCATTTCTTAATAACCTACAAAAAAATTCTTATCATATGTAAAAATGCTGTAACTCCCCATGTCTCCATTGCTATCTTGCACTGTTTTATACACACTTATTTATTTTATTTATTTATTTATTTATTTATTTATTTATTTATTTATTTATTTCCAGTTTGATGACCGGGGAGGTCCACTGGGCTCAGGGAGCCCGTTTTCAGTGGAGGCCCAGGGAGAAAATCTCCACAAATCTAATTAGATACATTTTAAAATCAAAGTAAAACATACATAGTATAAAAAATACATAGTACATAATAAAAAGATCAAACAAAAGACACAAACAGTTTGATTCAATGTCAATGTGATAAATAAACAGCAGAATGAACAAATAGTTCAGAAGAAGAGAGTATATAGTATAGAAGTTGGCGGAAGTAATTTGTTATAAGAAACAAATTAATAATTAAGAGTGGGTTAGGAGAGGAGAGGTTGAGAAGTAAGGAGAGGTTAGCCAAGGGTAAGGAGAGAGGAGGGTTTGAGAGGCAAAAGAGGAAGAGAGCAGTTGCATTTCCTGTTAAGTAAGTAGTAGGAATGAAGTTGAGATTTGAAGCTATTGAGGTTATTGCAGGTCCGTAGGCTGGAGGGAAGAGAGTTCCATTTTTTTGCTAGGGTACAGGATAAGAGTAGCTGGCCAGCTGGGCGCTTGGGTTTATGAATGGTCAGCAGGTTTTGGTGAGAGGATCTAAGAGGTCTGGGAGGGGAATATGGTTGCAGTATGTTGGATAGTGCAGGGCAGTTTGAGGGTTGGAATACTAATTTGTGTGCTGTGGTTAGTTGGTGAAAGTCAAGTAGGTTGGGCAGTTCAAGCCAGTTAAGGGAATGAAGGGAATTGCAATGGTGTGAGGAGGATTTGACGCCTGTGGCAAATCTAGAAATTTTGTTGTAACATATCTCTAGTTTGGAGGCAAGTGAGGAGGATAAGTTAGTTCCTTAATCTACTATAAAATACTGCAGAGACAAATTATTGAATACTTATCAGGGCAGAAGTGCAACAACCAGCACTAAAATAAATGATAATGTTTAGAAATTCTAACTTTGAATACTCTGTAATAAAATCTATAATTATATAGAAAACAATAGTTATATGGAGAATATATTGAGTATACTTATAAATCTGTGTATTGCTTATTAACTAACCTTAGGAACCAGAAGTACCATGGCACTGGTCCTACAGTAGCATGTTCTCTTGCAAAGATATGCAAATGTGTCTTTTGCATGTTCGTGTTACCATGAGCAACCCCTCTACTCACTTCTGCTAATAAAGCAAAACTTTTAAATTAAACTAGCTTTTTCCTTATAGGCTGTCTCACTTGTCAGCAATGGGGAAAACACACAAATGAAATTAAACTCATAATAAAAGAGTTCCAGCCCAGGAGCATTTTTAAATACAGGAGAAAAAGTACACAACACCATAATAATAATAATAATAATAATAATAATAATAATATTATTATTACTGTCAGGATATTCAGATGTTTGAGGCATACACAGTCAGTGAAATAGCTGGATACAGATCACTTAATTCAGTTGTTGTTTGATAATTTGTTAAACACCAGTCACTGATCTGACATGGAAAAATTAGTGCCACATAATGCACTGTTTACTAAAATCAGTGTAAAAATTGTATTGTTGTGTGTGTGTGTGTGTGTGTGTGTGTGTGTGTGTGTGTGTGTGTGTGTGTGTGTGTGTGTGTGTGTGTGTGTGTAATATCTCCAATGTTTTATCTGTGGAAACACAATGTAGGTTTGAACATACATAATTTTTCTGGGTAGCAGTACCCCCCCCCAAACAAAAAAACACTTGGCAAGTTATTGTTTTTTTTAAATACATCACAGAATAGTTAGACAATCATGGCTTCTGGCTGTCTGGTGGCCACCACACCCCAGGATGGATAAGTTCATTTTTGAAACAGGTTTAGCAGTGGACTCTGTCCTTAATCTCACATACAGTAGTCTAAAATCAGCCATGTTCAGAGGAGTATACATTAGGTCAATTTAGATTTTGTGGGTGACTGGGGATGGTGTAATCACAACTTCCTTAATATTCCCTCCAATCAGACCTCAGAGATATGCACAGAGATTACTATAGCTTGTGTGGGGTCTATGGACAATGTGGTTATAACTTCATTAACTTTCTGAATAATCCTCGGATATTTGGACAGAAGGCCAATATAGCTTGTGTTGTGGTGGGAACAAGATGGCAATTATTTCTATAACTTTTCTGACAAATCTCAAAGTTCCATATAGCTTTTATAGGGAAAATGTGCTGTTTAGGAGCAGCAATTTAGAATATTGAAATGTGTTATTGTTTACTATTTATTCTTCTAGTTTTGTCCCAGGTGGTCTTTTGGTGGTAGGTAGCGAGGACACTTGTTATGTATATCTTTGACAGCATCCATTTAAAATATAAGACAATGGCAATTTCTGCCTTTGTTCTAATCTAACACCAGACAGCTACACAGAAGGTTATTATCATATTTATGGGTTGGGGGAGGCAGCAGGCACTAGTCCAAGGCATGATTTATGTACACCATATGTCTTTTCATTTAATTTTTAACTGCTATTTTGTCAGATATAAGTTATTTCTTCAAGACAAATGGTTGTAACTATGGAAATGATTCTTTTGGGCTGGGATATAGGATTTGAATTGTCTAGACATAGTAAGGCCTTACTGTGTTTAATGACTTTGGTTTCCAAAACAGCATTTTCTAGAGATGGAAGTCAAAATCTAAACTAACTGTAATTGAAGAAGTGAATGCTGTAAAGAAGGAAGAAGAACTTAAAGTGTGATTTTAAAAAGGAAAGGAACAAATTACTAAAACACCAGGAGATACACAGTGCCAAATGTATCAAGCTGAAGCTCCACCACAAAAATAGCAAACAGTCCTGGCACTGACAAGGTAAAAATGACAGACAGCAATTTAGGGGAATAAACCACCAGTTCAATAAAATACTAAGTGAAAACAAAACAATTTGTTAAACTGGTGGTTTATTTCCCTAAATTGCTGGCTATCTTTTTTACCTCCTCAGTGCAAGGAGCAAATTACGTTGAAATACATGGAATTTGTGGGAACGATACATGCTGAATAATGTTCAGGAGAAGGAGGAGTGAGGGTAAAGGGAAGGCAGGAACTGAGTATTTTATGTAACAGAGTGAATGAAAACTGACAAAAAGAAAACATGTATACTGTATGAAAATAACAATGGAAAATATTACTGTGATTTGTTTTCTGTTCTAATTTTGTATACGTATACATGCCATTTTTTAAATTGTGATGATTCAATACAGTTGTTTAAAAAAAGTTTGGGAGAAAAATCTAAAATGCTCCTAAGTGCATCTATTAAAAAATGGTTTCTGGGACATAGCACCTGCCAGTGTCCCAGTTTAATGTGGTTATTTATTCCAGTTACAACAGTACACTTGTTGCTAGTTAGGGTGTATTAGAATGATGCAGGTGAAAGCAAAGATGAAGAGTAAACCTGATTTTTTTTTTTTTACTTAGCCATGATTTTGGTTCAGGCCATTGTTAGATCAAAAGATTGGAAAACATCTAAAATGCAACTCACAATATCTAGAATCCTGTGTCTTCTGGGGCTTAGAAGTCACCACACCCTCAATTTAATTAATTTATTTCCTCCATAGTTATTACAGCACAGCCTTGCCAGGTTAGGGAGTGTTGAAAGGATACGGGAAAGAATGAAGATGAAGATGAAAAGTGAGAAAAGGTAGAAGGAAAGTAATCTCAATGACATAAACAGCCTGGTATTAGGGAATCTGTGGAGCACTGGAGGATATGTATGGGGGAGCAGTCAGCAGGGGGCACTATAGCGTCCTTCCATAGGGCTCCATGTCACCTAGTCAATCCTATTTACAACCATCTGTGAATGTCCTAATTCTGACATTGACTCCAGTATCTCTGAAATGTTGTAACATGTCTAGCTCTCTCTCATAGCTTGAAAAACTTTTATGGAAACTCATGGTACTGGGGATAGGCATAAACTACTCATGTAATTTTGTTAGGTCCAGAAATCATTGCAGCTCTTACACACAAGTCTGGAGTAATGAAGAAACATCAGAAATTACTTTTGCATTTTCAGCCAGAGGGAAAATTCCTTTTTTCATTAGTATGTGCCATAAACAATCAATTTGTGAGTTGCTAAAGTCACAGTCCTATTAAATGTATTCTATGTATGTATTCTTGCAAGCTCTAAAATGCCTTTAAGTTACTGAATTATGTACCCTGAGTTCCCTGCAACTAATTTATTATTTACATACACCACCAAATGTAAATGTTTTAACAAGTTTTCAATGTTCTATAAGAAAATGTAAAGTGCATAACTCAGATGCACAAACAAGTATCTGTGTGCATTTGTGGTTACAGAAATCTTCAAATCATCATCAAGCATTTTTTTATAAAAACACAGTTTTTAAATGAACTTAGATCAGACATAAAACATTAAACTTTTCATGAGTAAATCAATCATGAACAATATACATGAGAGTCTAGAGGGTAAAGTTTCAGTACATATACTGCCTGCTTCTGTAACACAAAATTATAAAGTCTTGCATACAACCCAGACGTCTCAGGTTCAGTTAATATTTCAGGTTCAGCGAGTGATGGAAAAGGAGCTATGAATGACTAGTGGGTACCTATCTTTGGGAAGAGATAGGTAGCACCTGTTGGCTAACTGCTAACATGCAAGCCTATGCTTGTGTAGCACAAAAGTTAACCTGAAACTAGAGGACATAGGCTTGGTACTTCCAAGATGGTGATGGTGTCCTTCCTTGGTGCATGTGTGGTGACACATATACAAAAGAGAACAGGTTAACTGACCTACAGTAATATGTATTCCTATGTTAACCACCTCATAGTGGGGTTAGGTTGAAACAAGAAATTACTTGACTCTCCACTATAATGAGAACATTTTTGTGCCTCATGGGCAGATCTGTGGAGTGGCAGCAGGAATGGAATTGTGAGTCATTTGATGGGTTTTAAACCTGTACACAAGACTTGATATAAGTATTTGACCTTTCCTATGAACCCCTGGGTTGCCAGTCAGGAAAGGGGTGGTGAGTAATTTGATGTGTTTTAAACCCTGAGACAAGGCTTTATATAGGTATTGGACCTTTTCAGTGAACCCTAGGGCTGCCAGTCAGGAAGGGAATTGTGAGCTATTTGATGTGTTTTAAACCTGGAGACAAGACTATAGGTATTGGAACTTTGGTCTGCCAGTCAGGATTGTATGTGGCATGAAGCCTGGAAGACACTTAACAGGTGATAAGTTGCACGAACTGCTGAGATAAAGCATCATTAATTCCTGTATGGATGATGACTCCCTCCAGCTAGCTGCCACCTGACTTAATGCACAGATGTTTATTATTAAGGAAAAATGGATGCAACTGATGATCCATGGAGAGAGAAGAAATAAAAACAGAAAAGAAAATATTAATGGACAAAAAGGGGGATTTAGTAAGAGTATTAATAAATATATTTTTCAAAATGCCCAAGTCTAGTTCATTTTC
This sequence comes from Protopterus annectens, assembly GCF_019279795.1. Taxonomy (NCBI): domain Eukaryota; kingdom Metazoa; phylum Chordata; order Ceratodontiformes; family Protopteridae; genus Protopterus; species Protopterus annectens. Next base: position 488,109,883 of record NC_056725.1, on the reverse strand, counting down.
TTCTCATTATACCCAGTGTATATAACAGTGCCATGATCCACTTCCACAAACATAGACCATAAATATGGGTATCTCTTTTTTCAGTCATTTTTTTCCAGTTTTAGAATCATGTTTATTTCAGAGTTTATTCTTCAGGACCAAAATTGCATTTATCATCCATTCACATGAAAACTAGTTGACCTTTTGGAGATTCAGTTCTCATTTCTGAAAACACCTATTGAATTAATACACTAAAAGGTCCACTTGTTTGTGTATATATTCCACTTGAGTTTCACTGACAGTACTAGCACCCAGGGAAGCCCATTCATCAATTATTTTCCTTATTTTTTTAAAGAAAAGTGATCTCTTTTTTCCAAGTTTCTAACAGATTACTTTCTTAGCCAACAGTATAATAAAACACTATTAAATTTTTAAACAATTTTTGTTACATGGAATAACCCAACAACATTAATATTTTGTAGAGATCAAATATATTGTAATATAACCTATAAACAGCATTGAAGGATCGAGTTATTAATATTCACAGAACATATGGACAGTCATACCTCTCCTCCCAGACTGCCATTTCAAACCCAATCTATCTTCCTGAGGAAGTATCCTTTGCATTCTATTTGTGATGGAACAAAACCTACACTAATCAAATCATGAAAATATTTTTTTAATTTCTAGACTTTGTTGCATATCTAGACACCTGACAGACATTCACTTATTCTTTCACTCCCAGATTAAGATTAATTCACTGTAGACATCATATCCTAATCTAACACATGTTCTCTTCCTTCATTCTGTCTAGTGCCATAGCACTGCTACTAAACAATCTGTTTTGCATATAATTAGCACATCCTGTCTCTAATAGCAATGTGAGTATCTCTAGTCATTCCTCCTTACCTCCTTCAGATAGTGGAGTGTTTTGTAACAATCTTAAAAGACCCATATATTTCATTTTCCACCATGAATGAAAACTATAATTTTTCTTTGCCTGCTCCAGAGAAAGTAAACACTCTTGTTGTCTCAACTGCTTAGAAAACACTAGTTAGATCTTTTCGCCCATTCAGATATCTTTCTGTTACACCCTTCTTGAAGATTACCATATCGACTTGGCATTAACTAAAACTTACATTTCTTCCCTGTGTTACTTCCTAATGACTCCTTGTCTGTGGCCAGAGTCTACTTCAAGATAAAATAAGACTTGAAGAACCGTATATGAAGATCCAAAAAGAAGTTCTAAACATCTCCACTTGGTTAGACAGAGATATACAACAAATATTTTCCACTTAGCTTAATAGTAATTCATTTTCAACAAGTACCAAACCTTCATCTGAAAGGCCTTCTAAAATATCTGAGGATTTGGAATGTTTACCACCACCTGTCCCCACAAACCTTCATTGGTCACAGTGTGTTTACATATGACTTGGATGAATTTTATTTACCATACAAACACCTTCTGTTTTAAAGGGGACATATTTTTATAAATGAAAAGTATAGCTATTAGACATAATTTGCCTCCAGCCATTGAATTTCTTGAAGAGAAATTTATTTATGACACATATTTTATCAACAGTGCTATTTTTTTACAAAAAGTATATAGATGAGATGTTTTTCATAGTTATATGTGCAAGACAGGATTTCAGTAATTTTTTTCCAGGTTGAATTCTAATATATCTAATATCTCCTTATTAAGAACTATCAGGACATTTTGATAGAATGTTTATATGCCAAATTTATATGAAATGTGAGAAAATAGTTTGTTTCCGAAAACAGCTTACAGGAGCTCCCCAAAGCCTGATGGGCCAGCTGTTCCAATCAGATGCAGGTTTTAAGTCTGCAAGTACAGAGATGACACTGTACTACATGATATAAAAAGGCAGTCATTTACAGATTTGCAATATTCAAGCAGTTGCTTATGACTTAAGATGCCCTTGCAAGAAAGACTGCATTGGGCTGGTAAGTCATTAGATTAGAACAAAAGTCCAAGGGTACATGGGAGGTACAGGAAATGGTTCAATAACTTTTCCTGTACCTCAACATTACTTACACATTCACTCACAACAGGAACTTACTATGTTGAATGTATTCAATAACACTCCAGTCTATACCTGCATCTGTCACAAGGGCAAATGGAGACAGAAATTTGGTTTATTTTTTTCTGAAACTTTACAACCACTTAGTCTCAGCAATGAATGAAATGTAAAATATTTATTAAATATTCCATTTAATATGTTTGATATGTCTCTATGTTTTCAGGCTACATATACGTATGTATGTATGCATAATACTGTTGCTTGCTTTTCTTTTTGAATTCCTAGCAGTCATTAATTCAGATACTTTAGTATAAATGTTAAGCTGTAGCACTTTCTAATGGGTTAGTGTTTGGCATGTTTAAATATCTGAAATTATTATTTCTTCTTGTCATTTCATAATCTAGAAGGCATAGAGTCAAGTTGCCAGTTATCTTTGTAATATAAAAATTAAGTTTCATTGGACTTCTTCTGCCTGGATTATTTTCTTTTTCCTTGCCATAGCATTTTGTTATGATGTGCTCTTTTTATATGCTCCATCTTCTCATAGATATGGCATTTTCCTTCCTTATAATTAGTCTTGTAGGCTGTGGTTTTAGTTATTTGAACATTTTTTTTAACTTTACATTTCTGTTTTTTGTTTAAATTTCAACTTTTTGTGCTGTGCCATTAGGTATTTTTTATACTTTCTTAATGTAATTGATCTTTGCCTACCTTTTATTTAATCAGTGCTTTTTGTATGTTGTTGGAAATGTTGAATTAGATTCAGATGCCATATTTCTCTAGCAAGATTCAATGTAAATCTCTGTAAAAAATCATTCCTTGGTACATCATCCAAATCTAAACTTCATTTACAATTCTCTGCAGATTGCTTCAACTCAATGGCATACTGCATCTCATTTTGTTTTTGGCTGTCTGGTTCCAGTAATTAAAGCAAATCATTTCTGTTGCTATAAACACTTTGGACTCACTTGTGTCTTAAAAATTTCAAATATTTTTTCTAGGTGTTTTTTTGTCCCAGTGCTTGCTGGCTATCAAGCCTTCGAACACAGTTAGAGAAACCCATGATTCATTCCTCAGTTCCAGGGCAATTATTTAGACAGCCATGAGGATGTTTTGCACTTTGACTGGCATCTAGCAATGACAGCATTTGAACGGTCAAACCCAATCCCATCTGTAGCAGAGTGTGCAATCTGGTTCACCAAAGAAGCTTAAAATGATTTTCACACACAGGTGTATCCTACTGTAAAGCTATTATGAAGGCTACCATTCATCAGTGACTTGGAGAGTTTAATGCCCCTCCCCACTGGCTCCATATTTTATTCCATTCCCTCCTCATAGGAGATCTATGTAGTATATTGATGAGTTTGCTCCACCATCAGTCTCTAGGATGGGCATGCCCACTCTCCTGCCAGTGTCATCAAGAAAATAAGCACTAATGGAATTTGGATCACCTGGGTCATAGTCAGGGATTTATCCCTTTGTGTCACTCTACCACTCCTGCTGGATTAGATTTAAGAGAATTGCCTATAACTTTTTTTTTCAGAAGGTGAAGCAAGCTCCAGAATTGCCTATATGTAGAAGAAGAACCATATAAGATGGGTAATGTCTCCATGTGCTTATCTTTCAGAATGCCATTCACAAAAAAAAATGTTCATTTCTATCAGCTTACACTGACAATTATACTATAGATGGCTACAATTCATAACTATTCCCAGATAAATTGTATTTGCTTCAGCATGAATATTTTAATTAGTATCATTTTTTTATTTCTCTCTAATGCCCTGTACTGAGAAAGAACACCTCAAAAGATGTTTACATACTTTAGGTGTACTTCGTTATCTAAATACTGTAGTCACACTGCCTGCCTCACACTTATAGTGCATGGTCATACAGCAAAACCTCCATTTTCCACAACTATAATGTATAACATACCTTTGAGTTGTTATATATCATTTTTTCCTCTTCTGTTTGCCAACCACCAGTTTTCCTGTGACTTGGTCAGTCTGTTTTTTCCCCATAAAGTAGAACCTAACACAGTAGTCTATCATCCAGGTAGCACCTAAGGTTTATATTTATTTATTTATTACTTATTTATTTGTCATTTGTTAATTGGGTTAGTCCAGCTGAGGCAGAGGCCCATATTCAGTGGAGACCTAAGGAGAAAAGGTTCAAAAATATGTCAAAAATTATATAAAATCAACACTACACCAGTAGAAATACAAAAATTTAAGGCTGTACAAATTGAGAATTGGAAGTTACATCAATTCCAGACTACACTAGAAGCAATTACATAAATTCAAGGCTGTACAATTTGAAAACTGGCAATTACATGGAATGGGTATACAAGATAAAAAGGCAAATTATACAGACAGGAGACAGACCTGAGTAAGTAAACACAAGATTGACTATCTAAGTAAGTCTATAGTGGAACAAGTTAATATACGTATTACCATAACATTATATTACACAAAACACAGAAGTGTTTTTATTTACATGAAATCTATGTACAGTGAAGAAGCTGGGTGCTTCTTATCAGTTTTGGGGTAGGGGGGGTGCTCCTTAGGTAGGGTCCTGACATAGGCAGAAGCTTGAGTTTACAAGGTAGTTTTTCAGTTCTTTTTTGAAGCTGATAGTGGGTTTTATATTTCAAATGTTTGAGGGGAGTTTGTTCCAGGCTAGTGACACAGTGTTTTTGTAGAGTAGTTTTCCAAAAGTTTTATTAAGTTTGTATATGTCAAGAAGGAGTTGATTGGTGCTATGTTGACTATGAGTAGGAGTATAGAGGGATACTAGAGAGTAGAGAGAGAAGGACAGCCTGAAGGTTTATTTAGTAAAGAGTGGGTGATTTGTAGCTTAGATAGAAGCAGTAGTTGGAGGAGTTCAAGCCACTGGAGTTGTTTTAGGGCAAGGCGGTGGTGAGATTTGTACAGTTGGTTGCTGGCAAATCTAGCTATTTTGTTGTATGTTTGTTTGAGTTTGGTTATTAGGGTGGATTGTAGATGTGCAAGTGTAGGAGAGGTGTAAAGATGACAAGGTAGGAGGAATGCATGTGCCAGAGAAAGTTTGGAGTCAGAAGAGAGGAATTGTATATTTCTATAGTGTAGTCACAATTTTTATGTGTTTTTTAATACACTATTGAATATGGAGGTCAAATTTTAATCGGTCATCTATTATGGTGCCGAGGAGCTTAGTGTATGATTCAGCTTTAATAATAGTGTTGTCAAGAGATGAGATAGTGAAGGGGGTCTTACGATGGGTGAGTGATTTAGGAATGATGAGAAGGTGTTTGCTTTTTTAGAGTTGAGGATGAGTTGCTTATTACTTAGCCATTTTTCAATTGTGAGAATAGATTTTTGTGTAATGGAATGAAGATTAGTGATGTTATCATAGGGGAAAATAAGAGTGGAATTGTCAGCATATTGTATAAGGGAGGAAGTGTTACAAGCTGACTGCGACTCCTGTCTGAATAGATAAAAAAGTTGAGCAGGTGGTTTGCCATCTGGCTGACTGTAACCCATTAGAAAGGTAGCTTGAGAGCTAGAGGATAGTGGAGGTGGAGGGGTTGAGATCGGAGAGTTTGGTTAGTAGCTTAAAATGAGAAACAGTATGAAAACTTTAGATAGGTCTAGGAAAAGACAGACACAAGTTATCTTTTGTCTCTAGCCTCTTTGACAGCATGAGTGAAAAATAGAAGGGCAGTGGAGGTACTGTGATTTGAACTAAAGCCATGTTGACTGGGGGTCAGGTTTTCCTGAATAAGGCATGTGAGGAATTGATTGTTCATAGGTTCACAGGTTTATAGGTTGGTACTAGGCTATCAGCCCTAGAGCCTATACAAGCCTAGCCATAACAATTCCCTGGCTATTTCTTCCCACACTATTTACTTCCCTGGACCCCTGTCTAGCAGGGCGACTGATGTGATCCCCAGGGCAAATTTCCTTTCTCCCATCCAATTGTCAAGGTTCCTTTTGAAGAGGACCAAAGAGGCACTCTGCTTGACATGTATGGGCAATCTATTCCAGAGTCTGGGGAGTCTCTGGGTCAGGAACCTATCACTCCAGCATGTTTTGTTTATTGTGATGACAAGGTTTAGATCCCTGGAGCGTGTGGCTCTGAGTGATTGGGATTTCTTTAAGTGTAGCATGTCCAACAGCTTTGGGTTTGACATGGCCTTGTATGTTTAGCAATGATCGCCTCTGAGTAGACAATATGCGACAGAGTATAGCTGGAGTTTTTTAAGGCGGTCAGCATAGGGCATCTGCTTTAGGCCTGTGATTCTTTTAGTGAGGTATTTCTGTGGCCTTTCCAGTTGTTGCAGATGTCTTGAGAGGTACATACCAAATGGGGACATTGTATTCTATAATGGGTCTAATGAGGGATGAGTACAGTGGGACAATTACTTCCTTTTTTCTGGATGAAAAGCCCTTAGTGATGAGGTGTGCCACATAGAAGGATTTCCTGACTGTTGTGGCATTGTGGTTATCGAAGGTGAGACCACTGTCCACCTGTGTCCCTAAGTCTCTTATCAAACTTTCGGTGTTTAGTGTACTGCCACCTATATGGTAATTAATGGATACATGTTTTTTCCCAAAGGGGATAACTATACACTTCTTAGCACTGAGCTTGAGCCCATGGCTCTGGCACCAAGCATCTGTTTCTGTAAGGCCCTTTTGCAGAGTATCCACATCATTTGGGGATTCAATAATGGCTCCCAGTTTGCAGTCATCTGCAAACTTTGTTATCCAGAGTCCCTTAGTGTTGGCTTGTACTTCAGAGAAGTTGATGCCGAACAAGAGCGGTCCCAGGACTGAACCCTGAGGTACTCCACTTGTCACTTGTCTGGAACTGGATTTGGAGTCAGCTACTTTTACAGTGTGGGTTCTATCAGTAAGCCAGTTAGCAACCCATTGGGTGACGTAGGGATTAATGCCCAGCTTAGTAAGTTTATCTATGATTCCAGAGTGGGGGATGGTGTCAAAGGCCTTGGCAAGGTCTAGATAGGCAGTGTGGACCACCTTACCCTTGTCCATGGCTCTGGAGACTGATTCGAAGAAGTCAATAAAGTTCAGGAGACAAGATCGGCCCTTCACGAACCCAAACAGGGTGGGGTCCAGTGTTTGAAGGTCGCAAATGTCTTTGTTTATAAATTCCATGATAATACGCTCCATGGCCTTGTAGATAAGGCTTGTTAGATTGATGGGATGGTAGTTTCCCAGATCCAAGGTGGATCCCCCCTTGGGGAGTGGGATAACTGTAGCTGTGCACCCCTCAGTGGGCACAAAACCTGAGGTGAGGCTATGATTAAACATGACACTTAGGTGAGGTGCCAGTTCATATTGTAGTTCATGTAGTACACAGCCCGGGATGTCATCTGGTCCCATGGATGCTGTATTCTTAGCTTTGGAGAGTGCGTTTTTTACCTGTGTGGTCGTTATTACCGGAATTTGGCAATCTTCCAGTATTGAGATGGGCCATTTAGGGGGTGAGAGGGGGGTGAAGTTGGCACTGAATCGATCTGCAAGGATATTGGCAATATCCTTGGGATCAGTATATTTAATGCCATTCTGTTTTAGCTCAGAGCAGATCTGAGCATTGCCATTTAGATTCTTGACATAGTTATAGAATGCCTTGTTGTTGTCTTTGGAATCTTTGGCAATTTTATTTTCGTAACTAGCTTTGGAGGATTTTATGAGGGATCTCAGTTTCTTACTGAGGCTGGTAAGGAAGTTTTTTGCATCCTGGGATTTTCCTCTTTTCTGCAACAGTTTCTTCCTTTTGTTGTAAAGTTTGTTTATGGCAGGGGACCACCAGATTGGCTTTTTTTTTTGGATGAGAGCATCTTGGTTCTATTTGGGATGGCACGATTCATGCATGAGTGGATGTGCTCATACAGTGCCTTAGTGTAGGATTCAGCAGTTGAACTATCAGCACCCATCTGCATGGGTGTCATGAAGTTTGTCACTTCTGACTTGAGTAGCATGAAGTTGGCTTTGGAGAAGTTTTTTATGGAGGTTTCCTTACTGGGGGGTGGGGGTGGGATGTGGATGTTAAGGGTGATTAGCTTATGGTCAGACGTGACTAACGAGGGGGTGACCATAGGTGTGGAGCATCAATTTCCCATGTTGGTAATGACCAGGTCTAGGATATTGGAGCCCCTGGTGGGACTATGGATTAGTTGATCCAGGGCATTGGAATGTATGAATTCCAAGAACCATTGGGCAAAGGTGTTGGTACATGAGTAGCTTTCCCAGTTAATGGTAGGGTAGTTAAAATCACCCAGTATTAGGGTGTTTGGTTCTATCTTAATATTTTCCAGTATGTTTAGAAAGGTGTAGTGAGAATCTTGGGGTATGGTGGGGGATCTGTAGCAAGCTACAATTTGGATTGCAGTCTTACCTAGTGTTAGTTGCACCTGGAGAATTTCAGATGCATTGTGTTGGGCAACTAGCCTGGTGGTGTGAATATCCTTGGTGAATATTGACACTCCTCCACCTTTAGTGTTTCGGTCCTGCTTTGGTGTGTATGCATTTTTCAAGGATTTTAGAGAGAGGGAAGAGAGTGACTATGGGTTTGAAATTAGCAGGATCAGTGGAGTTACCTCATTTGTGTAGTGGTATGATGTAGAAAGATTTCCAGATGTCAGGGACAGCAGATTCTTGGATGGATCTATTTACAAGTATTGAGATTGGGTAAGCTATAGAGGTAGCTTATGAGTTTAAGAATGAGAGGAGGTAGGTTATCAGAACAGAGGGAACATGGTTTCCATTTAAGCAGAAGAGATTTTATGTAAGCAGTGGGGACAGGTTTAAGATAAAAAGGGGTGGTTTTAGAAGTAGGGAAGGAGGTGAGGAGGGGGATTATTATTTTGGTCAGAGTGGATTAGTTTGTGGATAGATTCAATGAAGTGAGAGTTAAGAAGTGTGACTTGTTTGTTGTGGAGTATTGTTAGGGTAGGGGTTAGGGATAGTAGGTATCCCAGGATGGAGGATTTTATTAATGGTGTACCAGAATTTGTTTGGGTTAGAGCGATTGGTGGATTGGGCCTCACAGTAGAATGTTTTCTTATCTTTGTTGATTTACTTTTTAGCAATGGTTCTAAGTACTTTGTATTTATGAAGTAGCATAGTAGATTTAGTGTTTAGCCATTGTTTCCAAATACTATTTTTTTTCATAAGAGAAAGAGTGTCTTTTTGTGAGCTAGAGGTGTGGTTGGCTTTTAATCTAATTGCTCTTATTGGTGCAAGGGAGTTTAGTATATTGAGGAAAGTATGGTTAAATTCATGAATTGCATCATTGAGGAGGAGGTGTTTAAGGTAGGGCCAGTTAACTAATAATAGTCTAGTATTGAATGTTTCAGCATTACAGCAGGAAAGTTTGTGGCAGTCTTTGTATAGGGGGGACCTGGGAATTAGAATCAAGTATCTTTGCACAAAAATAGGGAGGTGGTCACTCAGGGAGTCAGGTGGAGTTCTGGGATTATGGTAGAAGTTTGGGTCAGATATAAAGATACAATCGAGGATGGAACTGTTATTGCTATTTTTTTAAGCGAGTGGATATTGTGATTAATTGTTTGTAGCCATGGAGGTTAATGCTAAGGTTTGGAGAGTTGATTGATAGTTTTTTCCAATCAATATTGACATCACCCAGGATAACTGTCTCATAGGGTATATGGAGTGAGATTCATCACAAAAATTGGTTCAAGGATGGGTATGTTGCTTCCAGGAGGTATATAGATGTCTGCTATCACAAGTTTTTTTTTTTGGGGGGGGGGTTAATGTGACAATAAACAGTTACAAGCCCAGCTCAGTGGAAGTCTGGGAGAGGTATAGGTAGGGGAGACAAGTTGAGTTGCTCTGAGTACAGGATTGCAGCACCTCCCTCTTTTTTGGAGAGTCTGTCTTTATGGTAAATGCTGTAGCTGGGAGGTAAGATTTCAGTGGTGGAAATGTGGGTTTCGGATAGTGTCAAGATATGTGAAGAGTGTTGAGCTATCCAAGAATGCAGGTCAGCAATTTTATTAAGTAGACTTTGTATATTCGTTGGATAAATTGTAAGGTGTTTGCTAGTAAAGGGGGGAGAGGGGGGATTCTGGTGTAGGGTGGGTTAGGGGATGATGGAGGGGTGTAGAGATGTGGAGGGGGCAAGATTGGGTTGGATGTCCCCATCTAGCAAAATACTTTTCCTTAATAAGTGGGTTTAGAAGGGTAGAGGTGACAAATAAGCTGTTTGTACTTGATTTTAGGGAAGGTAGGAGTGTGAGTAAAAATTTTAATTTTAAGATGTTGTGTGTAGGAGATATTGTATAGGAAGGGAGATCCTTTCAGGTTATATGATGTGTAAGCATTGGGGATGTGTACAGGTAATTGAGTTTAATGTGAGGGGAAGTTAGGATTATAATGTAGGTGAGTAGGGAGGCTGTAATTAAGCGCTGGAATTGGAACATAAAGGAAGGCGTGTGTCTCTAGGTTAAAAACTTAATTTATTGTAGGTCATAAGCACTTTTGCATCAACTGCTGCTTCACCAGATAACAAACACATTGAACCAAAACTGGATTTTAAGTAGAAAAGTGAAACAGTGTTAAATCATATGACCACAAAATTTAAAGACATGCAGCTAAAATATAGGTTTATAAGTTCATAGATGTGTACTGGGCTAATGGCCATGGAGCCTTTACAAGCCTAGACCATAGAGGTGCCCTGGCTTTGTGCCACCTGACATTAGTTCCCGGTGCCTCTATCAAGTAGAGCCACTGGAGTGATCCCTGGGGTGAACTTTCTATTTTCCATCCACTCATCAAGATATCTCTTGAAGAGGGCTAATGAGGTACTCTGTTTGACATGTATGGGAAGTCTATTCCATAGCATGGGCAGTCTCTGGGTTATGAACCTGTCCGTCCAGTATGTTTTGTTGATTGTGGTAATGAGATTGAGGTCTCTCGTGCATGTGGTGCAGAGGGATTGGGATTTCTTTAGATGTAGCATTTCTAACAGAGCTGGGTCAGACATGGCTTTGTAAGTCAAACAGAGATCGCCTCTTAGTAGACTTTATGAGACAGACAATAGCTGGAGTTTTTTGAGTCTGTCAATGTAGGACATGTGTTTAAGGTCTAGGATCCTCTTCATGAGGTACTTTTGTGGCCTTTCCAGCTGTTGCATGTTACATGCCAAATAGGGCATTATACTCAATGATTGGCCTAATGAGGGTAGAGTAGAGAGAGATGATGACCTCTTTCTTCCTGGATGCAAAACCCTTGGCAATGAGATGTGCCACATAGAAGGACTTTCTGACCACAATGGCAATGTGGTGGTTGAAGGAGAGGTTGCTGTCAACCTGTGTCCCCAGATCTCTTATAACGCCTTCAGTGTTCAGTGGGTTCCATTGATATGGTAATTATTGGGAACTGAGTTTTTCCCAAAGGGGATGACAACACATTTTTTGGCATTAAGCTTAAGGCCATGGTTTCGACATCAGTCTCAGTGAGGCCTTTCTGTAGGATGTCTACATCACTTGGGGAGTTAATAATGGCTCCCAGCTTGCAGTCATGTGTGAGCTTGGTCAGCCAGAGTCCCTCCATGTTGGCCTTGACTTCTGAGAAGTAGATGCCAAACAGGAGAGGACCCAGGTCTGATCCCTGAGGGACTCCACTCATGACTGGCCATCAGACTGACTTGGAGTCCCCTGCTTTCACACTGTGGGTTCTATCTGTGAGCCAGTTTGTGACCCACTTAGTGATATAGGGGTTGATGCCTAGTTTGGTGAGTTTATCAATAATTCCTGAGTGAGGAATGGTATCAAAGACCTTGGCCAGATAGAGGTAGGCTGTATGAACTGCCTTGCCCTCATCTACAGGTCTGGTGACTGATTCAAATAAGTCAACCAGGTTGAGCAAGCATGATCTATCTTTCACAAAGCCAAATTGAGTGGGATCTAGAGTTTGGAGATTCCCTATATCCTTGTTAATTAGTTCCATGATGATGTGCTCCATAGAGTTACATATCAGACTCATCAGGTTAATGGGGAGATAATTCTTAGGGTCTGTAGTTGCTCCCCCTTTATGGAGAGGGATGACTGTTGCAGTGCATCATTTAGTAGGGACAAAGCCTGAGGTGAGGCTATGATTGAACAGGGCACACAGATGTGGTGGCAGTTCACTTTGTAGTTCATGTAGAACACATCCAGTGATATTGTTGGGTCCCATGGAAGCTGTATTCTTGGCCTTGGACAATGCAGCTTTAACCTGTGCTGCAGAAATGCTGGGTCCCTGGCATTCCTCTGGTATTGTGATTGGTCCTTTATGGGGAGAGCCAGAGGGGTAAAGTTGGCACTGAATCTGTCAGTCAGTATGTTGGCAATATCTGTTGGCTCAGTACAGGAGGTATCATTGTGAAGTAACTCAGAGCAAACCTGGGTATTGCCATGGACATTCTTGATATAACTATAGAAGGTTTGTGGTTGTTTTTAGTGTCTGCTGCAATTCTGCCTTCATAGCTGGCTTTAGAGGTTTTGATGAGGGATCTCAATTTATTGTTGAGGCTAATAAGGGAGTTTTTCTTGTCTTGGGACTTCACCTTTTTCTGCAATAGTTTCTTCCGTCTACATAAAAACATGTACATATAAATGCAGCATAAAAACGGTATAAAAATATATACAAAACTTCCTATAAGCAAGTAAAAATACTACTTTAGCTAACAAGAAAACAAACATATATAATTGCAGATGCAAAGGCAAATACTCTGATCTGGCTAGTAGTCTTGACTTCAGTTTGGGTTTAATGGGTACAAACTCATTCGACTCCTGCCCAAAATCTTCCCTCAGCCTGATAATCCACTTAGCTTTCATCTGTTCTGTTGTATTCCTCATATCTTCAACCCTTATAGTTTCATACACTCTACCAATAACAAGAAATTTGAATGTGTGACTAGAATCAGTGGCCAGTACATGTTTTGACAAAGCACTAGTTGTGCTTCCCTTTTGTATATAATAAACATGCTCCATTATTCTCTCCCTTAAAGCCCTATTAGTCTTTCCTATATAAACTTTGGAACATTCCTTACAGTGGTCTAAATAAACAACCGCCGGGATTCATGAAGCTTGAGCCAGGAGCAGGAGTAGCGTCACCAATCTAACGCCAAATATGGCTGCCGAGCGATTCAGGTATGAACTGTTTCCACGTGCACTACCAGAGTACACCAGAACTGCACAGCTCCTGGTGCATGTATGCTAAATACCCCATGCGCAGCAGTGTAGCATGCAAATGAAGGTATATAGCGATTCATGAAGTGGTGCAGACATAGCATAAGCATGAAGAAATGTAAACCAAAAAAGGTTTACATTTTTTCAAACATAAAATCAGAGACATAAAAGTGGACCAAACTTACGTATTATAACGTTAATATATGCCAGTGGCTAAATGTATAGCCAATGGCATAAAAAACATGCACAACACATAAAAAATAACATTTAATGTCATGGCCACACTAACACAAAGTAAATTTGCATTGCATCGGTGCGCAAACGGGATCACAATGAAAATATATTTAGATGTCATAAAACTGCAATGTAACACAATTCATGAATTCCCCATAATAGTCAATGGCACACATGCTACACCACAACCATGGAGCAAGGGTTGCTAAGGGTCTGTGACAGTGTTCTGCGCGGTAACTAGGAATTAGTAGTCAATGCCATGCAAATGAGTCAAGTAATACTGAATTGCAAACGTCCCGCCGGCATAAGGATGTACCACAAGTCATACCGTTACAACACCGAGGAGTGGCCTGGAGGTAAACATGACATCAAGAGAGGGGTGCGCCACCGTATCTGTAAGCACATTGGATCATTGCTAATCCATGTTGGGTGTTGCTAAGCAAAGCCGTAGGTTAGAGGTGTGGATGTAGCCATAGCTTTGCTTAGCTGAGAGCACACAAGGTAACCAAAACTTCATGTGAACGTGGATGAAAACGCACATGAAACCCGTTAAATGGATGTGCGTGGCGTGCACCACAGCTGAAACAGGAAGGATACAGGAAGACAATAAGGAAATGCTGCAGCATGGTAATTGGAGTACAAATGAGTAATTAACACCTAGAAACTTACAGTGGGCCATAGACAACAGCTAACAAGCCTGCTAGCAGCTACCTGCAGAACAGGAAAGGGGAGGTGCCATACAGCAAAGAAAAGAGAACTGTCACAGCAGAACAAAGCAAACTTGCTGTAGATCAGCTACATAACACATTTCCCAACACAATCCTGGGTTGTGGAAGCACAAAACAAGAAAGGTGGCAGCTGGATGCATGCCTGACAATCAGGTTGAAAATAGAAGTAAAGGGCAATAGATGAATCACGGCAGACAAGCGTAAGTCAACATCAAAGGGCCCACAATAGCATTACCTGCTGTAAAACCAATAATTAAGATACCTTGCAGCTGGAATAGCACAAACACACCCAATTACACCAGCATCATCCATTGCACAATAGCATAAGGTGTGAAAGACCCACACACACACACTAGTGTATTCCCAGACACTCTGCACTATTGGTGTATACAGATGGTGAACTTTTAATATGTATATGTTAGGGTCTGCCATAGCTTTGATTCACCAGCATGTGTTGGAGACTGACGGTGGTGTGGAGGATGATGCTGACAACCATCTCAGGCACTGGAGGAGGAGATGAGTGTTCAGACCCAGGGTAACCTACCAGGGGCTACATGATCTGCAGATAGTAGAGCATTACAGGGTGAACAGGGACATCATACAGCAACTTGGTGAGCTGTGCCGGCCACACCTCAAAGCCAGAAGTAACAGAGGGGAACCCATCCCAGTGAACACGAAGGTATGTGTAAGCTTGAGATTACTAGCCACAGGTACCTTCCAAAGGCCAACTGGGGATATCATGGGGATCTCACAGGCATCAGCATCCATGGTACTCCACCAGTTCCTGGATGCCATGTTACCACATGCCAATGAGCACATATATTTCCCCCAAACGCAAGAGGAGTTGGCCAGCAATATGCATGTCTTCCACCATGTGATGGACTGCCCGGAGGTACTGGGTGCAATAGACTGCATGCACATACACATCAAGTCACCACACGGTGAGCAGGGTAGGCGCTACATAAACCACAAGGGATTCCCCTCCATCACCATGTGCAATGCCCAGGGCATTATCATGGATGTGTGTGCTGGCAGTCCTAGAAGCTGTCACAACTCCCACATCTGGCATGCCTCACAGCTGTATCAGGTATTTGCCAGGGGGGGCATCCCATATGGCCACCTGGTGGGGGATGCTGACTATGCACTGGAACCGTGGATGATGACACCCATCAGAAATGCACACACAGCCACGCAAGAATGTCATAATGAGGCACACGCAGAAACCAGAATCATCATAGAGCGCATGTTTGGGATGTGAAATCACTGTTCCATTGCTTGGACATATCTGGTGGAGCCTTGAAGTACTCTCCAGGAACGTCTGCCCATATCTTCATAAAATGTGCCATGCTATACAATATGATTCTGCAGAAACAGCTGCAGCAGGGACAGAATGGTGAAGGCCTTCACAGCCCACCACCATTGATAAGGCACCCACAGGCACAGGGGGGCTCAGACCATGAGCACCCTATGCTAGCCCCAGTAAGCAGTATGCCCATGCCTTGCCCAAGAGGGAACGTATAGCACACACACTGACAGTGTAGGCACTCATGGACTGACACCCTTCTCCACCTGCAAACACAGCAAACATGGATGGCACACACACACGACCACCTGTAAATTGTCATGTATAGGTGGTCTACTGTGTGCATCCTACATAGGTAGCCCTCAACTATTGTACATACAACCGCCATTGGCACAAGGTAAGTCAATACCTGAACAGTATATTAAGCTATCAGCATGTGTCCATACTGTATGTACAGGTTCATAGATACATAGGAAGGTACATGCCCAACTGCCAAGGCCACTCATAGGCATAGGCAAAACATGTCTGCTGTCGCCACCCCATCGATTAACTAACTGTCCCTCTGTAGAGCAGAGCCACTTGTGGGATCCCTGGGGTGTAGCTACTGTTCACCACCCACTCTGCAAGGATTCCCCGGAGTGTTAGTGAGGGGTTTTGTATAATGTAATCAGGGATGTGTTTCCAAATAATGGGGAGTATCCCTGGCAGGAATCTTCACAGATGTGTACATGTTACATCATATACCTTAAACACAGCTTGCATATATAGGTAGTTCTCCACAGAATAATAAACATGTGGAACACACAACTGCTGAAATGTGCATTCATCACCCTTGCACTACCAGTGCCTGCTCTGAGAGGTAAGATATCACTGCCAGTATTAGAACATGCAACCATGTACACTTTCATCACAATAACATACCACTAAGCTACCTGAGATGTACCAATGGCAGTTGTGTATACTGACAGGATAAAACACAAACGGTAGGAATGTGTTGAAATAGGACAAACTGGCATGTACACAATGAAAGGTGTATGTTTTATATATATATATATATATATATATATATATATATATATATATATATATATATATATATATATATATATATATATATATATATATAGAGAGAGAGAGAGAGAAAGAGATATGTCGATATATGGGGATATACATATATATGTAGATATATAGATAGGTTAACAACATCTACATAACAATGGAGGTACATATAAATGGGATACCTACCACATACCGACTGCTTTACATACCGATGCACATAATCGCGAGGCTTAAGGTCAAAAAGAACACAGTACCAAAACATCACATGCACGAGGTGTAATCTCATGATGTTAATGGACAGTTAGTCAGTGCTTCTGGTGTTGCGGTTTGAGTAGGTTACTGTGTGTACGTGTGTATCTTAGGGCTGTAGTGTGTGTAAGTGTGTGTTCTATGTGTGGTGTGTGTTGTTCGGGGACCATAATGTGTGGTTGTGGGTTAGCTTTGTGCATCTGTTTGCATGACCTAGGATGTAGAATATTAAAATAGGGGGTGGTGTGTGGGGCGCAGACACCTACATGTGGTGTGTAGGGGGGCTTGGCCACCTGCTCATACGTAGAGTAGGATAATTGTATGAATGTGTTGGGTAGCAGTGTGTCTGTGTGTGCATGTGTGTGTTCCATGTTTGTGTTACCTTCGTGAGTTACTGTCTATGTCAGTAATGTGGGGTATGGGAGTCTGTTCCCAGGATTGTGTGCGTCGGAAGACTGTGGTTTTGAGATTCCGTAGCTCTCCTGTATGCAGCGGTTGACGTGTTTACATATGTGTATAACATAGACCATAGAAATCACACATTCTGCCGCTACCGACCTTTATGAACAAAGGATATGGAAAGTATATGCCTATACAGCATTTCAACTATGTGCTATGGACATGAGCCAATGATAGTGTTACCACGTGTTCAACTTTGCGTGGGACACTCCCTCTTTGGGCGGTTGTGTCCTCATCAAATATATTAAACATGGCAAATGTCATGGGATTGTATGACATAATTATGTCCCATATGTACTGTAATAGTTGCATACAATAGTTATTTCTGTATCTAAAGTACCTACATGGTACAGGAAACAGGATAAGCTACTAAACTGCTATAAGAATAAGCTTATAATTAGGCAAGAAAGGAAAGTTCTATCCCTGCTACTGACTGTGGGTTTATGACGTAAAATCAGATGTGTGTCCCGAAAAGGACCCACTATGAACATATGAATAGATGGCAACCCTAGCCAAAGAGGGTCAGTCACCAACACAACTATGATGACTGCAAATACCTATGACAGAAATACACAGCTATCATGTAGCAACATGTTATTACATTCAGATGTATTACCGAAGGGATTCAAGGACTAACATCACCTGCATGCTATACAGGAACCACATAACAGTGCCTTAATGAATCAGCCTGCAAATACCATTGTATTAGTCTACAAAAGGATAGGTGTTCAAATAGGGAAGGAATCCTAATGCAGACAGCAATTATGTATAAAAGCAGTTCCTACACACCTGCATTTGCTAAGCACACCCACAAACATCACCCCCACATCCAAACATATTACAATACAAACTGAAATAACATCACAAATCATTCACACACTGTATGACAACTGCAGAAGCCTTAACATACCTCGTCAGAGACACACTAACATGGCCCTAAGTGAAATAGCTGCTGTTATACAATGGAACAGCTGCTGATGTAATAGGGTTTGTTTACACTGATCCCATTTCAGAGGGTTGTCCGTACACTGGGATGTGTTAGCAATTAGTGAGTAACAGCACAGTATGCTACAATTGTACACCAAATCAAGGATGTCTGGTGAGCACACTGTACACCACATAACAGTTCATGCATAGCCATATGTCCTTGAGCTGGGCAAACATCTTTGCCAGACTTAAACATCTGCAGAAGTATCAGGTACAAACAAACCCTGCATAAGTAGCACTGTAATGAAATATAACAGCTGTACTCACATGTAGAACTAAATCATCTAGCCATTACACACAGTCCATGGGAGTCATGAAGGTAATATATCTCTGTGTGTCTCTATATAGCTGTTGAAATATATCGCTATAACACATGTAGGCCTTCTCCCTTGAAAGTAAGGCAAATGAACAATGCCCAAAAGGAGTACTCACTTATACACCACTGTTGCCATGGTATGGGCTAATGGAGTAGCTGCACAGCTGATGTGCATCCAATTAACTACTTTGGAACAGCAATTGGTGGACAGGATACCACATGTTACCAATATGTAACTAGAAAAGGATGTGTTATCACACATTCAAACTATCCGTATATACCAGTGGAACATCACAAATAACATTGAAACACAAACCGAAAAGGATTGAATCAACTGTTAACGCTACGTCGGATTACAAATAAGGTATGTAGAACAGTCAGTATGTCTTTGTATGTAGTACTATTCTGTAGTATTTAAAGTGCACGCAATCCATATAGTGGAAACAGTTATCTTGTAGTGATGTATTGTTGAGCATAGTCATGCTTGTAGTATTTGTGTGTACTGCTGTAGGTCACAAGGCAAACACCACATACACCACAAGGAATGCTATATAAGAGCTTTGAACAGAAATAGTCCTCACCAGCCGACGTCAGTGGCAGGGTTGGTCCAACAAGTATGTGCTATAACAGGGGATAGTATATGTTGATATATTGTAACTGTAGACATATGTATGGGTGTAATACAGAGAATAACATGTGGAAGGTTGGGCCACTGTGCAAGTATGTTTTGCATTGTGGGATATTGTGCCAATAACTGTGTAATGTATAGTATTGTAGGCAGATATGTATTACAAGCTACATAGCATTACTGTAATGGTAGGCAAACATTAGTTATGTCAATTGACATTTACAATACACAATAACAGGATACATATGTATTTTAGTGAGCCGACTGTTTATCAGCATGATAGCAAAGTAAAATAAAAGAGCTGTTTAACTATCCATGCACATAAGACATATAATATGTGCAAAGGTAGGAACTAGGCTGTTTTACCAAGAGTATCTGTAAGCCTAGCTAGAATGTGTTGTCTTTTGCCACCCCCATAGGTTGGTTCCCTGTGCATCTGAACGGCAGAGCCAATTGTGCCTCTGTCCAGCAGAGCCACTGCAGTGATCCCTGGGTACATGTCTGTCACCCATCCACACGTCAAGGTTTCCCTTGAAGAGTGCTCATGAGGGGCCCTGTCTGATTTACATTGGAATCACGTTCCAAAGCATAGGGTATGTCTGGGTCAGGAATCTATCCGTTCAGCACATCCTACTCATTGTTGTGGTTAGGTGTATATCCCTAGAGCATGTGGCTCTCAGGGGCTTCTGTTTAGGTGGAGCATATCCAGCAATACAGGGTTGGAAATGGGCCTTGTATGTCAAGCAGAGATCACCTGTGCGTATGCGGTATGCAACTGAGTACAGTTGGAGTTTCGTAGGTTGGGCTGCATAGGTCATCTGTCTGAGGTCAGTAATCCTCTTGGAGTGGTACTGGTGTGGTCTTTCAAGCTGTTGCAGTTGTCTTGTAAGGTATATCCCAAATGGGGTGTTGTATCCTTTAATGGGTCTGATATGACATGTGTAGAGTCACAATGGCCCTTCTGATCTGGATGTAAACCCATTAGAGATTAGGGGGTCTATGTAGAAAGATATTCTAACCACCTTGTCATTATGGGTATCGAAGGAGAGATTGCTATCTACTGGTGTTTCTGGATCCCATATTACCTTTTTTGTATGTAGGGGACTAGCACCTATGTTGCAGTCCACAGGGAATTAGTTATATCCAAAGGGGATGACTATGCACTTTTAGGCATTCAGCTTGACGCCATGATATTAACACCAGGTATCCATCTCAGTGCGACCCTTCCAGAGGGTGTCTGTAACAGCTGGGGAAACAGTTATGTCCCCTAGTTTGCAGTCATCTGCAAACCTTTTCAGCCAAAGCCCTCCTGTGCTTGTCTGTACATCAGAGAAGTATATACTGAACATGAGGGGTCCTAGGACTGAGTCCTGGGGGACAGCAGTTGTAACTGGTATACAGTCGGACCTAGGGTATGCAACTTTTACTGTGTGGGTTCTGTCCGTGAGCCACTTTGCAAACCATCACATGACGTAGGGGTTAATGTTCAGGCGGATGGGTATGTTGATAATACCAGAAGGAGGAATGGTGTTGAAAGCCTATGAGAGATCTAGGTACCCTCATCTAATGCCTTGGTAACTGTCTCTAAGAAGCCCACCAGGTTTAGGAGGCATGGTCCAGCCTTAACAATGCCAAACAAGGAGGGGTCAAAGGTTGGGAGGTACACAATGTCTCTGTGACAGTGATCCATGATGTGCATCATAGTCTTGCAGACCAGGCTAGTCAGGCCTATAGGAAAATAGGCCCCATGGTCCGTTATGGTGCCATCTTTGTGGAGTGGGATAACTGCTGCTATGCGCCATTCAGGGGGCACTATGCCTGATGTGAGGCTATTATTGAACATGGTGTGTAGGTGAGGAGACAGTACCATCCAAAGTTTGTGTAAAATGCAGCCTGGGATGTTGTCCGGTCCCATGGATGCTGTGATATTGCCTTCAGAGTGTGCAGCTTTGAGAGGGATCTGCCAGGATATTGCCAATATCAATTGTTTCTGTAATATTCGTGCCTTTGTGCTGTAACTCAGAGCAGATATGGTTGTTGACATCGAGGCTTTGTGGTTGTTGTTGGTATTAGTTGTGTTATAGTTTTTGTAGCTAGCTTTGGAGGATCGTATAAGGGATCTCACCTTCTTACTGAGGCTGGCCAGGGATCTCCTCCATGGATGGTATTGTACTCTCGTTTGCAACAGTGTCTTCCTCCTGTAGTACAATATGTTTATGGCAGGGGAACACGAGATTGGTTTAGTTAATTATGAGTATAGCGTCCTGGTTCTGTTTGGGATAGTACAAGCCATGCACTCCTGTATGTGCTTCTAGAGTGCATTTGTGTAGGATTCAGCAGTTGTAACAGTACCGTCCATCTGCATGGGTGTCATGACGTCCACCACGTCTGCCTTAAGACGCATGTAGTTGGCCTTGTAGACATATTATACTTAATGGGGGGTAGGTGCGGGATGTGGATATCAACGGTGTTCAGCATGTGGTCTGATCGGACCGAGGAGTTGGCTTCACATGTGGAGCACCAGTCACTCATGTTGGTAATGACTAGGTCTAGGATATTGTTGCCCCTGGTCGGTGTGTGGATATGTTGAGTCAGGGCATTGGTGTTTATGAATTCCAGAAACGGTTGAGCTAATGTGTTGGTACACGAGTAGTTTTCACAGTTAATGGTGGAGTAGATACAGTGAAGCTTATGTGATGAGTTTGGCGTTGTGTGACTGTGTACCTTCTCCACATAATAGTCAGCATCAGGCTTGGTTGGAGAGACCTTTACCTCCAGTTTGGCTAGATGAGTGCATCTCTCACAGGTTGTAGTGTTGGGTGGTAGGTGGAGAGGCTTGTCTGTGTACATGAGGCAATGTATACATTGCTTCAAGATGTCCAGATTCATTAGATAGACAGGTGAGAACACTGGCAGTTGACTCTTGGACATGCCTGAATATAGAACTACATTCACCTAGATAAGTGAGGAAAGTGAGTACAACAAGTACATTACTCTACGCAAGTGAGAAAAATATGTACGTAACCTGTTCACCCTTACCTGTAGGTGATGTGGAAAATTGAGTGCTATAGTAATCATTAGCTTACATACTGTTTACAAGTCCTGAACAAGTGCTTAGCATGAATAAGCAATCCAGATAGGGTCTTGGATAATATAAAAACATGGTCCCCTCCCCCCGACAGGTACACAAGCATATATCCATGTACACCACAGGGCCCCTGTACCTATGGGACCACATCACAGGTTGTATCATACACATATGGCAAAACATGATGCTCTCCATGTACACATCATGTAAAACATAGCTCCATGTCAGGTTGTGTACACACTGAATGGTGCACACCAACAGGTATCACAACCCAACAAAGGGGGAGACACCACTGATAATGGGAAGTACTGCACTACTACCCTGCTGAGTCTGGTCTGGAAGGCCATGAACCTTGATCACTTAAGTGATGTCAGCAGTACAGATGTAAATGACAGTATGGTTGATGTCACACTGCATATCATAACCTTGCCAGGTCATAGGACATCATCACCCATACTGTGTACCACCTTCACTCGGTATACTAGATGTATATTCATATGCACAGGAGTGTTTAGCAACAGAACTGCTGGCAGAAAAAACACTACAGAAGGTGTCTGAATAATATGTGATCATCACACCAGTGGCAGCTACAGTATGTCAGGGTTAATGAATTCTATTCCCCCTCATTGTAGTCCATACCTCACAGACAAACAGAAGGCATCTGCCTATTGACGTATGCGAATGACTATGACCTAGGAGCAATAGCTGACTTGCATTGTCACCCCTATGTTAATAACCCTGTACCCATGAATGACCACATAGGCAGCGGTCATCATAATGGACACTTCTGTGTGAGGGATGCAGCTGGGCAGTTGTCTTTCCTGTGATAGCTACATCACCACACCTGTCAGGGAGTCATATGTGGCAACCCTAATAATAACAGGGTGCCATTCATGAATATAGAGATCATTGTCCAGCCATACAGACCACTCAAGTGACCCATATCAGATCACATATTTCCTTTAGGGGTATTGGCCATGTGCAGATGGCCTACACCAGCCTTCCCATTCCCCATCCCCACTATGTAGCATGATGCATACCCTGAATAAATCCATGTCCAACCCAGTGATGTCGGACATGCTACATGTACTCATCCTGATCTCGAACACATA
Organism: Protopterus annectens; assembly: GCF_019279795.1. Classification (NCBI taxonomy): domain Eukaryota; kingdom Metazoa; phylum Chordata; order Ceratodontiformes; family Protopteridae; genus Protopterus; species Protopterus annectens. The sequence continues at coordinate 488,086,505 of NC_056725.1, read as the reverse complement.
CTTCATGGACATCCACCTACCACATGCTGGATAGATCCTTGTCCCATACACTTGACATAGTCCTGCCATACTATGCATTCCTGCCCGATAAAGCTGCACATCGCTCCCCTTTCAGACATGGTGTGATGACCACATGGTAACACATGGTATATGTATCATTAACCCTGTGGATCTGTAATGTGGCACTGCTCCACCTTGCCCCACAGACCTGCCTGTCAGCTACTGCCAGGTAACCTTTCATCCTAGATGCATACATGGCCCATGGCATATAGCCCACTAGTTGACTTTGACTGTACATGCCATAGTTGATATCCTTCCCTGCAAATACCATCTGGCTAGCCACTGTCCCATGTGTATCACATATGCAACACAGGTGATACATGGCAGGATGTTGAATCACTGTACAGTGCCATGTAGATGTATTTGGCACAACACATACATGTAAAATCTTATGTGAGTATGTCTGCAGGGTCACAAATCATGTCTATTAAGGCAGTGTAAGTCCTTATATGTGACATATACACTGTCTCAAGGTCGACTGCATTAATGTGGACACATCCAGCCATATGCTGATAGGTGGAAACACTAGTACAGGCAAACAGACATGCCCACATCAAGACAGCAACCACATGGAGTATGAGCAATGTAATCAGGTGACACACACACACATATATGGTGATAATATACATTCAACATTGAGTATCACATGTGTGTGACACAAACATGTCTGTGTCATGTAGGTTTGCAAATGCAACTATTTAAATTGAAGTAATGTGATACACATGTATGTTCAGCTGTAGCTCTGTATGTCTCTGAGGTACTGTGACCTGTCTCCATCATTATGTCTTCCAGGTATGCCGATGAGGCCCTCATCCCATACCTACTTGATAATCACAACATCCTGTTCAGCCATGTGCCACAGGATACACAGCAGCGGGATGCCCTGTGGATGAAACTTTGGAGGAGGGTTAATGATGTGGAGGGCCACAATCGCACATACTAGTAGGTGTGCAGACACTGTACAGATCTCATTAGATGGTCAAAACAGCGTGCGAATGCAGTCGTCAGGGAACAAGGTGCAAAAGGTGGTGGACCACCAACCCAGCCCCCACTCACACGTACCGAGGATCTACTGGTTAACCTGGGGATACCTGCAGAACCACATCCACAAGCCTTAGCCGACAGTGTGGAGGCGGGTATCGCTCAACCACTGCGCCTGGAGTTGCCTGGTAAGTCAGTACTGCACCTATAACAACTATATTCCATATAGCTGCATGTGTCTCTGTACAATATGTAATGTAATATCATATGCAAGGCATGTATACACACATGCCACATACTATAGTATACTAATCTGTATATGCACACATGTGCATACACCATAGTATAGTCTAATGTACTGGTGTATGTGTTATGCACATTGCTCCATGTAGCCTTTATACAGGGATGGATTATGCTCATACTGCTGTGTTACTCCTATTTAGGTACCTCTGGCATTCCCCGGTGACAGCAGCCCATTGCAGGTGAGAGTGTTATTATTTATCAGGAACCATAATGCACAAATCAATCTGCCATGTGGCCATTCACAACATGTACACATAATGTATGGTCCTGTCACAATATGCAGGTCGGACTTGCAATGCATCACAATGACTATCCATGTGCCACACTTGCAAACTATGTGAATCATCTCACCAACATGAATCCTCACAAACTTTATTGCCAGATGTGTTGACAGCTGTGCATATAATGGTGGAGGTGCTGTTCACTTTAGGAATGTTGCAGAGATCTGATCTATCCATCTGGTGAATACAAACAGTACTACACAGTGGGCTGGAGTATGGCCAGCACACAGGTATCACCGGTGTGGATCATAGCCCTGCTATGAATGTCACACAATGTTATGTGCTATCTTGACATGTCCATGACATCTATTGGCCTGGCTGCTACACTGCCTACCTAACCTGAAAACATATCCCACATACCACCTTTATCTGCATAACCCTGTTGTCAGTGGAGCATATATGTCATATGGGACAACACAGACATGTGAAATAGATGCCCATCACTATAATTTGGACAACACATGGTGGCCTAATTAGGTGGGTGTGTTTTGCCCTTACACAACCACAAGGCAGGGTTTGAGTTCCCCTCAGGGATAATTGGCTAGGCTTAAAATGGCTCGCAAGGGCAGTTAGCTTAGTACTAACCTATGAACCTATGAACCTATGAACATGTACATACATGGCCATGGAGGATGGCCAGAGACATGGAGCAACACACACAGTAGAAGTGTTGTGCTTGTGTGTACACCCTGTCACACAATAGCTACACATGGTTCAGCCATGGCCTTTATATAATGGGCATAATGTAGATGTGGAACGCTAGACATCCTACAGGCCTGTGCACATCTTGTGTAGGCATAATATCAATCCACCACATAGGATGTGTTGAACATCTTGAGGGTGTTGCAACATGACAGCAGTTACCTGTACAGTATCCACATCAGGCCACAGATACAGTACATTCCTGTTGCTGGTGATGGACATAAATGCCATACTAGCTCCTTGTGTGTGTGGTACACAGATGTCATGTGGGACATGGTGGACTGATGTGTTCGCCATGTCTACCCATAGTTGCCAGGCTGCAGCAATATGGTTGCAGATGTGCAGGGGTGTTATCCATATATCCATCAGTGACCTGTGTCACAACTTCCACATCATGGTTTAGTGTGTATACACCTCAGTGACGTGGGTCACATTCCACAGTATATATGTATTGTACCTGAACACAGTCATGGCTATGAACCCTGTCTGTAACTCACACTGTATAGCACTAGAGACGCCTCATGATTCCCTGCAATGGCCATGCACATCAACTACATTTGCAGTATAACTGCAGTGTGGACAGACAACACTGAATTGGTACACCATTGCCCCACTGTAAATTCGACAGGACACCATTGTGTTAAACATGTATGCATGTCATTGCGCATATCAGCAGATCACATGTCATACTACATGTGATTATCAAGGTCATATGCCACACATCAGGCAGGTGTACTGTTAACCTGTGCTGGTCCACATGGTGTAACACAGGGATGTATGCTAACCACTACTATGATTGTGTAATTTGCATGCTGTCTGCTATCACACATGCATGCTGTTGTGTGCAACCTAGGGATGTATGATAACTACCACTATTATTGTCTGCGCTGCATGCCATCTGCCGTATCACATGCATGTTGCATGCCTTCTGTCATATCACATGTGTGTGTGTGTGTGTGTGTCTATTGTATAAATTGTAATGTACAGTTCTTGTCTATCCTCTCAGGTGATGTAGGTGCATTGCCCTCCCGCGGTACATTAGATGTTAGTGTCCCCAAAGACTCTAGCAGTGATGTTGAATGTATGATTGGGTCACAGGCAGAGTTGTCAGGGGCTGAAACTGTGCAGTTGGTTGCCATTCCATCTATATCCACCTCATCCCCGCACACAGATCCCATACCTGCACATACCCCATCACCAGTGGCCATAGAGGAAGGACAGTTGGCGCATGGTAGCTTGGAGCAGGAAAGTGTGGGGGCTATGGAAGGTGTGCTTGCTCACCATGGTGTCAGCCAAACTACTGGCGGTGCCCCACACAGGCATGTGGCCAGTGCTGCTCATAGGAGGACCTCTGGACAACATGCTCCTGCACGACAGAGCACAGCAGCTGGCGTCACCAGACGCATGTTTCAGGTGGTAATGGAGGCACAGGTACATGCTGAATGGTGCAGCAGAAAAGATCAGAAGCTACAGAGGGTTGCTGTCCTTTCTTTAAACAACAGCTTCCAGGCAATGGTAAATACTCAACAGCAGATTGCTGATGCTTTGGATAGATGGTTGGGTGACATGGTTGGAGTCCTTGACAGTGGCATGACAATCCGCGAGTGTGAGCTGTCTGTGTTGGAACATCTGGTAGGAGTGAGGCGTCGGGCACATGGACATAGGCCTGCTACATCACCTGTGTCAGGTCTATGTGTATGAGCTACCTCAAATGCCCGGTCCCATAGCGACTGTAGCAGCAGCAGTGCATCTGGTGCTGTGCTGTCCACACCATGACACAGCAGGCCATGTGCACGTGGCCCAGAACAGTCCCAACAGGGACACGGTTGCAGTGGACTAATGACATCAGACAGTACCCAATCTGCACCTCTGTCTGGTAGTGCCCGTGCAACCCCTGGCAGGCACAGGTCACATGTCCGTGGCCGGACACTGTGAACTGTAATACCTCACCTGTACAGTCTGCAGCTGTCAATAATACCCCTGTGTAGGCCAAACACATGGGAGAACTGTATGCAGACATACGCACACACACTTGACACATATGTAGGGCACCGCAACACACACATGCATAACATGCACACACACCCAATTAGATCAAAGGCCCAAACCCACACACATGATTTCATCCAATGGTGCAGCCTAGGCCTCTGGCAAACATTAACACCCTGTGCATATGATGATGCCTGTGCTGCATCCCTGACATCCACATCATCAGTGCAGGGATATACTCATATGGTCTGATGCACAGGGTGAACAGACTAGGATGATGTGTAGTTTACAAATGTTGAGGACTGTTGTCAGTCAGCAGATATACCATGTAGTACAGGTGTACAATACTGTTAACAGTATGTGTCTTGTGTAAGAACAGTAAATGCATGTTGGTCATGTTGTTCTGCTGTCCTTCTTCAGGTCTAATTGCACGTGCCAGTGGATGTCAGTGTTTGCAGTTAAGTGTCCCATATGTCAATGTGGACTACTCACAGGTATGCATGAATATACCAGCATGCACTGTGTAGCTGCCACATACTAGTGAGAATGTCCCACGTTACAAACACGTCTACCATTCCAAGAGCATGATAGCTGTGTATTAAGCTACTGTGGCCACAGATGTGACATCCATAAAGGGTGACATCACAGGTACAGTTACATGGAGTGGTGAGGTAAGAGCGTGGTCTAGCTGATTACAAGGGTAGAGGCCAGTGGGAAGTGTGATGCCTCAATGGGAATCAGTAATACACGTTCCCATGACAGGATGCCAACACACAACTGCACCCAAACACTCAGGTATTGATACACATGTATTCAGTGACACTGTAACACACACACACACACACACACACACACACACACACACACACACACACACACACACACACACACACACACTCACGGCTTCACTGACACAGTAACACACACTCGCACACAGTTGCTACTGGTGGGATGAGGACCCCTGCCTATGTGCAAAATATTCATTTCAGTACTGTGCACATACAGGACATGTCACAGAGAATACACATGTACAGGTAGTCAGTACAGCCTAAGATCGGGGACATCAACACGGATAGTTGAATGCATTGCCTGGATGGTAGGAGGGGTCCTATCAGTTCGGTATGGTAACATACATCCTCACCCCAGGGACCAGTCAGCCCTAGATACACACACTGTGGCATTCAGTAATTAATGCACATATGTCATGCACATACAGATACCTCATATGTGTGAGATATACGCCCCTGCCTATGTCCTGCTTTATACATTGCAGTCTGTACAGATGTGTACACTAGTGTACAGGAGAGTGAGTAACAACTGAGATGTATTCCCCACAATATGTGACAAATATGGACACACACGCAACCACACATGCCCAGTACTGTGAATCTCAGACCTGCCTTGCTCATGTTATGTATGTCAGACGTGCAGCAGTATTGCATGCATTACAAACTGTACTGACGCTTCCTGTGACAACAGTGCTGATATATGCACTAGGGACGTCATACCAATTAACGGGTGTCAAGTGATTTACCTTCGCTATCACCCTGACCACTGTCTAAGTTGTGTGTTATTTCCTTCAATTAATGAAACTATTGTTTACTGGTTACACAGGGTATTGTAGGACCACTTGTGGCACACCTGTGAGCTGTCCACAGCAAATATCTGTCCATACCTGTGGTACATCTTTCTGTACATTCAGCATATCACCATATACAGTTGGCAATGTTGAGGCTGCATTGCAGCTGCATGATGTACTAGGATACACGCCACCTGCATACATCAGCAACTGCACACATGTTATCTGAACACACAACACTACGTGTACAGGTGTGTAGGTCCTACAATCCTGACATTTGGTCATGTTTGTAGGCATTGCAATTGGCGGATATGTGTAATAACATACATGACACATGAACTGTTGTATGATATGATGGGTGACCAGTACAGAGGGGATGTTACCATCTGTCAACATTGATATCACACCTTATGTACTGTTAGCATTCAGCAGCCATGGACCTACATTCCATGTGCATGTGAGTAATGGCTGTAGCCACCTGTTTGCACAAAGGATTACAACAGCTATGCTATTTACAGGTATGTTGTGTGTGTGGCATGTACATACCCAGGGCAGGCACATGTATGTCATATCCATACATGATGGTGTGTACTGGTGTACAGCAACAGACATCTGCTAATGGTGGGCAGTACTGAGGGCCCTTGGTATGTGTACAGCTGACCTGGTCACAGACAGTGGTATCATTGCATTGCATAACACATGATGCAACTGTGTCAGTACATGTGTACTGTCTACAGTTGATGTAGAGCTTAGTACAGTACACAGGTCAAGGGTCACATGGTGGCATACTCGTCTGTCATACAACATGTATGGTTGCGTGGTGGTGATCCGAGGGCATGGTGGTGTCTGCAGTTTACATCCTAGAATGCAGCATGTGACACTGTGTCCTGCACATGGCTCTTTTGTGATGCCTTTTGTGGGGGGACTGGTCAGTACATGTGAGTGGCCTTTATGTATGTGGGTATACCACCTAGAGTGGTCCGTACCTGTGTTATGGCCCATATGTCTGGTTCTGAGGTATATGGTGGTAGTGCTAGGTAATGAGGTATATGGTGGTAGTGCTATTGTGCTCTACAAAGACAGCAGCCAGATGTTCCTCACTGCATAGATGTCAGTACTCCCCATTGTTGGATCTACAGTGGCCAGCTGTGAATATGGACGCTACACATCTAGCACTGGTTAGCATAAGAAAACAATGCAATTGTCCTGTAGGTGTATGGGAGTTAATCTGTGTTTACGACATTTGCCTTGGAATGGCACTGTGTGGGTGGATGCAACTTGGGTAATATCCACACTCCCTTGTATCATGGATGCATGTGATATGTGACAAAGGCCTGCCTACTGTCAGCCATGTCATCCCAGAATGACAGCTGATTTGTTAAAGACCGGTGTCAAATATATGTAGAGCAGCGTTCCCGCTAACAATGACAACTACCAACACCAGAGCACATTATAATGTGTTATTTACATCTACCTGTAATAGCATGGCCACTGTGGCCCTCCGTGTTTAGCATCAGAGTGCATCCCAGTCAGCCCTGTGCTACTAGGAGTATGAGCATGCCCATTATATCCTTGTGTAGATGGACACATAGTAGTGCATTCCGACCAGCCCTGTGCTACTAAGTGTGAGCATGCCCCCTGTGCTACTAAGTGTATGAGCATGCCCAGTATATCCTTGTGTAGATGGACACAGTGCATTATGAACAGCCCTATGCTACTAAGTATGTGAGCATGCCCAGTGACACCTTGTGTTGGTTATGTGCCTCTGTGTATGGGCATGGCCATTGTAACCCTGTATAGTGGTAGTAGTCATCCATTCCACAGATGGGCATACTCCAGGTCAGGATGAATTCATACTTTAAACACACAGGTTCACAGGTATGTACATATTAACTGCCAGCATCCCTGTTGATGTCCGCATTCCCAGATGGTCATAATGACAGCCTTGACATGTGTAGTCTGTGTGGCGCGATTCGTATATATGTAGTATTGTAATAGTAATCTGTAAATAGGCAGGTGTTCCGTACCTGACACTGGCGTGTGTGTGTATGTCTATCCCCATTTGCTGGTGGACTCTAAATTGCTTTTAGACTGGCCACACTCCATACATTTCTTAAACTCACTGTTAGCAAGGCTGATGATGTCACCCATCTACAAATACACCTCTGGGAGGGCTGGATCCCAGTAATTTCGGTAGCGCGTTCTGTAACTGCTGAATGCTGTAGTGTAATAAAGTAGTTAGGTTGGTGTTCTACTCCCCCACTTGCCGTGTGTGTGTGTGTGTGTGTGTGTGTGTGTGTGTGTGTGTGTGTGTGTGTGTGTGTGTGTGTGTGTGTGTGTGTGTGTGCGTGTGTGTCCCCATTGGACTGAGTAATAACTTTATACTGCTCACACTCCATACATTTCTTATACCCACCGATAGCAAGGCCGATGATATCACCCATCTAGAAATACACCTCTGAGAGTGCTGTGTCCCAGTAATCTTGGTAGCGCATTCTGTAACTGCATAATGCTGTAGTGTAATAAAGTAGTTAGGTCGGTGTTCTAGTCCCCCACTTGCTGTGTGTATATGTGTCTCCTCGTTTGCCTGAGGACTGAGTAATACCTTTATACTTCTCACAATCCATACATTTCTTATACCCACTGTTAGCAAGGCCGATGATGTCACCCATCTAGAAATACACCTCTGTGAGTGCTGTGTCCCAGTAATCTTGGTATCGCGTTCTGTAACTGCATAATGCTGTAGTGTAATAAAGTATTTAGGTCGGTGTTCTAGTCCCACACTTGCCGTGTGTGTGTGTGTGTGTGTGTGTGTGTGTGTGTGTGTGTGTGTGTGTGTGCGTGCGTGCGTGTGTGTGTGTGTGTGTGTGTGTGTGTTCCCTGAGAGGACTGTGACTCATTTATACTGCTCACACTCCATACACATTTCTTATACCCGTTAGCAAGGCGATTGATGTCACCATCTACAAAATACACCTCTGGGAGTCAGGTGTGTCCCCATGTCTCGGGTAGTGCATTCTGTAACTGCGTAAGTGTGTGTGTGTGTGTGTGTGTGCGTGTCTGCCTGCATGAGACAAGTACAGTGCTTTGTAGTATTTGCTGTAGGGAGAGCCCTAAACACGTGTTGCTGCAGTGTGATATGGTAGGGGTTTGTATACAGGACAGGGCAAGTGTTTGTTTGTCTGCCAGAGCCTGTGTAGAGGTGGCCATGATTGTCTTACCATTGGACATGTTTGGGAGCGGGTTTTGTATTTTTCCTATATAGTGTCCGTCTTATGACACATCGGCCACCTCACAAGGAGCACAGCTGTCAGTCAGCCATGGCATTGAGTTGGCAAGCCATACCCATACATCTGACAAAAGGGCTGGTGAACTAAGTATGCAGCCCTACTAGTACACGGTATATGTCCCACACCCATGTGTCATGCACACACAACCTTGCCTAGGATATCCCACTATGTTGCTTGTATCATGTACATTGAGAACAGATAGTAGGCATGGTGTGACCGCAGTGGCCTGCGGAGGACATGGCACCTGTACAGTGGTACAATTGGCACATATATGCGGACATTGTGCCTTCACTATGTTCCACACTGAATGGCTGCAACATATGTGGTGCCATCATATGTGATCCACTAAGGCCAGACAATGCTGTACACATGTGCCCTGTATGGACCCATGCCACTGACACCATGGAATACCTGTCCATTCTATACATGCAGGTGCAGAGACAACCTGCTCACTGTAAACAGGTTTCGCCACACCAGGCCAGTATTGGCATATTGGGGTATAACAGGCTGTGTATACTACATGTGTCTGCCAAACCAGGTACATCTGTACATGTCACTGTACAGTATTGTGGGACATGCATATCCCAGGCAATGTCCATGTGAAGGACTATCAAACACAGACATGGCATGCATTGCAAAGCAATGGTACACATTGGTAACCAGGATGTCAGGCCAGATATTGCAGTACCCAACTGTGTGGGACATTGCAGACACTTTACCCCTGCACTGCACACCATTGTCGGGTGATGCAATGGCAAGGATAACCCCTCACCCAGCCTTGTACAGCCATCTTGCACAGCCAAACACTAAACACCCATGGAGTAATGCATACCTGCATGACAGTACTGGCACCCTGTGTCTGTGTGTGGGTTGTGATGCTGCCAACCACAGTCACTCCCTGTATAAACCTCATTGGCATACTAACAGTTGTCAAGCACTTTCAAATGGCCTAACCCATTGAACCTCCAGTTATCCCCTGTGGTCCATGTGGTCTTGTGTATTACTGTGGTGTGGCAAACTAAGTAGTTACATTATGTATTTTCCACCCTGGAAAAGGTGTCAATGCATGTCCAATAGAGTGTGGCTGTGGTGACAATGGCATCTGTTCACATGGTCTGACATGTGTGCCACACCTAATGTATGTCTACTATATATGTTGCAGATGGCACTCACTCTTCTGCACACATGTTCTTACAGCACTGCAACATGGTGCCTCTGTGGCACATGTAGTAACGTCATGCACATGTAATAGTAATGAGTAGTAAGGGGTCTGACCCTGTACTATTCAGCGTGTGGCAGATTATGGTGAAGTCTCCAAGCCCTTCCCGGGTGTACATTGCCTGTCCCGCACCCACACTCTCTGGTGGATGTGAAGGTGTACACCTGCACAGCAGCAGCATGTTCATTTTAACAGATGGAAGTGGTCAGGTGATGGCCTCTGCACCTACTGCAGTCCTCCTTTAGCTGATTGCACGTGGTACAGCTGTGTTGGTGTTCCCATAGCCATCCGCATTATAAAGACAGTACACTATCTAGGGAAAGATGTTTTATCTGGCCATGGCAGTCACTGTGAGTGGTACCTGGATGTGGTGTTCTGACATGGCATTACAGATGATATCGGGATGTACCTCAATCATTTTCAACAGTGGGAAATAGCCTAATGACAGGAGGGTGATGTGCCACACAACTACAGCATGTAAATGTAGCTCGGCTGCATTGAGACTACTGCCTGTTTAACATGTGTGTGGTAATGGCTATTCTGCATGTAAAAATACAGACATGACAGTACTCTGTTCATGAGGGAACCCTATCTGTAGGGCTATCTGTGAACAGGTCAGTGTGTACAACCATTTGTCTCCTGTGTTACACACTGAACACACTTTTGTGCACAGCAGAAGCATGGTGTGGGGATTGCACATTGTACATGAAGATAGGGATGTGTTACTGCCATCGCATCCCTGACTGGACATGTGTCACATGAGACAGTGGTATGACTGACACTGTGTCAGATTCCAGTGACAAGCCAAGGATGGGCAACTGTTCATAGCTGTGGTCACACATCTACTACACATTGTACAGTTGCCATGCGGTATATATGCATGTGTTGTGCTCCCTCTGCAAATGTATACAATCTGTTGGGTTGCTGGTGATATCTATGCATACTGTCATAGGTAATCCTGTATGCTGTTGTCTATCGCTAAACCATATGTGAGTTTAAAATGCAACACCATAGGCTGAATGGGTTGGTGGGTCCCGGCAGATCCTCCTGTCCCACTTCAGCTGACCAAGGCACCAGGCCCTAGCACATCTGGGGCCCAGCCATTAACATCAACCTCTGTTGGCTATGCACCACCTTTTGATGGCTCCACCACTGAGGATGGAGCATGTGCCCCTTGGGATCGGGACCAGACAGGTACATATCTGCTGTCGTGCGGTCTTAGACATGTTTCGTAGGTGGCTTCCTAAGGGGTTATGAAGCCAGATATGCCAGTTCAAGGGCGGAGTGTCACATTTACTGGGTGATGCTGCCTGTACTGGACAGCCCACAGCACTGCCTCCTTTGCAGCTGTGTAGGTGCAGTGGCAGTTTCCCATGGCTGGAATGTTGGGGGTGGCTTAATGGCTAAGCTGTTTGCCTTACAAACACAAGGTACAGGGCTTGAGCCTCACAAGGGATAATTGGCTAAGCTTAAAATGGCTTGCAAAGGCAGTTAGCTTAGTACTAAACCATGAACCATGAACACGAGACCTCCATTCCACTGTTCCCATGGGTTTTGAATTCCGAAGACCCATCCCCAACCAGGGTGTATCCCCCCCACATGTGTCATATACCAACCCTGTATGCTGTAATTTCTGTGCTCCTACCTATCCTCCACTGCCATACCTACACTCTTTCCCCAACATCTGACCCTCACCTACGGACACATAAGGCCATTCAGCTCCTAGGACACCATCTGCCCTATACATAGCTGTCCATTACACACACGTGCCCACTGTACACATGAAACCCTTGTATTATGCATCATAACATAGTACTTTTATCCTCACCACTGTCCCTCAGGCACATGGTCCTGGTATGCACATCACTCTTATATGGTTCAGGTACACATGAGGAGGATGACCCCATTGTACACATAACACTACCAGTCCCTCTATGGTTACCCCATTTACCTTTATCATGATAATGATGTTGCACATTGCAGGGGAACTGTTCACACATAATGATTGGACAGATACTGTTGTGTTAATGTACATTACATGCACAGAGTGATGTATACGGCCAAAGTACAACTATTGTCTGTCTGAGGGAGTCTTGTGATCACATAGATCAACACCACTACATAATACAGGCATCGCTGGTGTTTCCCATTTCATTCGTTTGTAATGCTTTGTTGCCACATGGCATGTCCCTGATACATCTCTATATATGTATGCACCTATATGCTGGACATAAACACTCACATGTACTTCTACATGATGGGATACATTCCTATACTGTTGAATGACTACGCTGTATGATATCCTCTGGTTACAGCCTCTTACACTCGATTAGCCTCTACATTGCTTAACCAATCCAATACTCGCATACTAGTAGCCAAACACGCTTACACCTGCTCATTCACGTACTTGCTAATGCACTGGCATTGGTGCTTGCAACTGTCACTCACACCCCTGGGTGTAAACGAGGACCACAATATTACCTTGTGATGCCTATTACATCGTACTACATGACTCCAGCATCGGGATTGGCCACCCATTAGGTGATGGCATCGCATTCAGCTGTACGGAATCTGCAGCCTGTCCAGTGACAATCATATGAGTGTGTACCTCATGCAATGTGCTCCCACCTTGTGATGCCTATTACATCGGAATACATGAATACAGTATCGGAAACGGCTGCCAATTAGGCGACGGCATGGCGTTCATCTGTACAGAATCAGCAGCCTGTCTGGAGATTCATTCATATTTGTGTGTTCCTCTTAGACATACCTTGTGATGTCTATCACATCGGACTACATGACTACAGTCATAGCCGGCCTTAAGCATAGGCCAACTAAGTGTCCACCTAGGGCACCGCTTTAGTGGGTGCACTTTACCAGCATTTATTTGGTGTAGGTAGACCAGGATGGGGGCACTGGGTGGTGTGGTGGGGTTGCCATTGTGCACTCTGCCAAGGGCACCAGTTGACCTAAGGCCACTCCTGACTACAGTATTGGGAATGGCTGCCCATTAGGTGACCACATGGCATTCGAATGTACGGAATCAGCGGCCTGTCAGGTGAATCATTCATAATTGTGTGTTCCTCTTACAATCTGCTCCCACCTTGTAATGCTTATCACATCAGACTACATGACTACAGTATCGGGAATGGCTGCCCATTAGGGGGCGACATGGTGTTTGACTGTACGTAATCAGCAGCCTGTCCAGTGAATTAACCATATTTGTGTGTTCCGCATACACTTTGCTCCTGTCTGTCTGATACATGTGAACCGAGACCCTGCATTACAAATGAGTAGTTGGGTTGTGGTAGCCACATCCGTTGGACAGGTCATGCTACCGCATACTTATTATAGGTTTGCCACCTTCTCAATTGGCCAAGGTAGGACTTTAGGGTAACCACCTGTCCCACTTTGTGAGGGACAGTGCGAAAATAATCAAGACATAGCACATGTCCAGGTCACCGGACATTATTATATTCAACATTTCTTTAATGACTGCATACAGCAGTTATTTTATATATGACACTTCTATATGTTATGTGAAGTAGCATAAGCAATTCACATTCAACTAGATGAAGCTTTTATTTGTGCAAATAAGTGTAATCCTGTACTATGCACAGCTGTAGGTATGTTTAGTCCTGGAATGTCTGACATTTCTACAGAATATGTCCCACTCTGGCCATTTGGAAAGGTGGCAACCCTATAGGACCTGTATGTACAGACGTCAGACTTTGCAGGACAACACACCCACAGCCAGTAAAAAGGGGTGTACTTCATTGTTTCACCTAAATAAAAGGATACTCTTGTAGCATTATAGTTGCTTATACTGTTACCTATAACATTTAGGTGTTTCAGAGGAACATAATTGTTTTATGCTACTACTACAGACAATATAGGTAGTCTTTGCCCTAAATCACAGGACATTTGCCTTAATTACAGTTACTATGCAGGACACAACTGCCCACAGGGGAGTGTCCCTCGCAAAGGTGGACAGGTGGTAACCCCATACCTTATATTCTATCAATCTTCTAAGGTAGTCAGTGGAACATGCGCTTTCTCTCACTATCAAACCTCTGGGGAAGAATAAACACTGAATCAGGGACACTGCATAATGACCTCAGGGACACATTTAGAAGGTTGGTGTTATTAACCTGACACATTGACGGACACAGAGCACATATGTATTCATACACATTTTCTGAGGTACATGCAGTTTATGACTCTTACATGTTGTCATTATTTATTACGTGTATTCCACCACCTTTCCTCCTAATCTCACTAATTCTAGGATGGTTTAGTTGAAACTGTGTTAGGATTCTCATTTGTAATCATGGACGTCCCTGGTAATCGGGGACAGTTAAATGATATGGTCCCTATGTATTCCCCCAATGGTTTACGGACTGTCCAGTAGATGTGCTCTTACAGTTTGGGAGATATGTGCGTCTGCTATGCCCACATCGGAATATTACTTACACCCACGGGGCGGTTCTAATATGTGTCTGCCAGCCAACACATGCACGCCTAGCCCCATAATCGCATACCCATAGTTCCCCCACCTGCCACTACTCTACAGCACTCATCCTTACTGTGGGCGCAGGTGGACACAGGTGGGATATGAACACAACCCTACACACTGCCCACTCTCCCTGTGTTGAGACACATGTCGTACATTGTGTCAACCCATGTGTTATCAGGCTTGCACAACCTACTGTTCCATGTACAGCTGCATCCTGGTCATAATGGTGTTCCCACATTGGTTGAAATGTACCAAATTTTTGGTGTGAACCACTGAGACTGGACAGAAGTGAGCTAATATGGCAATTAAAATTATATGCATGTCAACACCCAGGAATTAATGAATTTAGTTCCATTATGTGCATTTTACGCCTTAAAAACTTGCTTAGGTAACAGTGTTGTAATCCACATAGGTATAGGTTTGAGCACATTCAGTACCTAGACAATGATTTCAGAGTAAACGTACAACTTGTTTGTCCTTTTTTAAGACAGGCCATCAGTAGTAATATAACTACTAGAGTATTGTAAGGAAACATTGCTGAGTAAGTTTATAATAGCATTTATAGTAAACATAGTTATTACAGGTATGTTGTGTGTGTGGCATGTACATACATAGTTATTACACTATTCATAGTTATTACACTATTCATAGTATTCATTACCATCGACATGGAGTAGTTTAGTCACTGTTGTAGATATCAGTGGCTAACACTTCACTAGCAATTATGTTTCATTAACAAGTACTGTCAGTATTCTAGTAGTACAAGCGTTTGTATATCACCTTAACAATTTATTTTAGGTATGTCTCGCTACATGTTTTGAAAACATACTTTGTTGTCGAACTAAAAAGACATTGAAGAAACATGGGATAAATAGTGTAACTTGCTTTGTATTACATAGTATAGATATATATAGAAAAATCCTTTCAGGTAATATACGAAAGAACATGTATACATATCATTTTTTACCTTTTTTAAAAAAACTTGTTTATTCAACATTTTATTAGCTTTTAATACATTGGGCTTTAGTACACAGTTTTTCAACACTATGCAAGCTTTTTACCTTTTAACGATACAGGCATAGTATTAGAAGACCAGATGTGAGAAGACTTTATTTTTAACATTCCCACGCTGTTGTACATTGGAAATGTTCACTAAAAAGTGAAAGTGAATGTGTAATATAAAGTCCGGGTGTGAAAATACTCTTGACAGATATAGTTGACACCTTATTCATAGTGTATCGGCCGTAGAGTCAATTTTAAAAAAATCCGGAGTTCTACCATATTACTGGATGATACACTGTATGACAATATGGTAGAGAGCTTATTATAAATTAGCGTAATAAAGAAACATATATTAAACTACAAGTACATGTGTAGATTTAGGGAAGCTTGGAGATTTTAAGCATTTACAGTTGTAAAAAATTAAGGGACAAGAAGTTGTTAATTATAATACTTTTGTTTTTAATTACAATACACCTGACTACTGAATAATTTATTGATTAGCTGGGAGAGGAGAACCAATGGCTATATATACTAAAGTCACATGGGAGGGGAGTTTTAAATTTAAATGACACTCATTGCTTTAACATGCTTTTAATTTGTATACTTTTTTGTATCTGATGAAGTTGAGCAACGGTGTCTTGATGAAAAGTGGATTGTAAAGTGAACACTTAATAAAGTTGACAGTTTACGGGCTTTTATTGTACTCGGAGTTGGTTCCAGTGAGTTCATTGGATTCTTTTGCTTTTGTGTGGTCAGTAGTTGGCATTTTTCTTCAACAGTTGGTCCCGCAAGGGACGTCGCTATCCATGTTTGAAGTGTAGACCTTGTAGATCTCTCCCACTGATAGTTTCTTGCCGGTGGTCTGGGAACCAGTGTTGTATTTACCTTTATTGCGTGTCTGTATGTCTCACCGGCCTAGCTGGGGTGGGTGATAAGTAGACATTTGTTGAGTGGATCTCCCACCAACATATGCCCGGTCTAAACATGTTACCCATAACTGCTGTAACATAACCTAGGTATATACATGTGCATATTTACTGTAACACATATATATATATATATATATATATATATATATATATATATATATATATTAATATATATATTTACATTAATATATACAGACATATCTGCATATGTATTTATACATGTATATTCATATCTTGTGTATATATATACATATATATATATATACATATATATATATATGTGTGTGTGTATCTATATGTATATGTATATGTATATGTATATATATATATATATATATATATATATATATATATATAGTTATATATATGATTATATATATATATATATATAGTTCCTATGAAACCATCAATTTAATATTGAAATTGCTTTCAGCCACGCTAAAAAGTAAATGAAATGTCAAATGTGACAAATGAAAATTTAAACAGGGGACATAATGCCTACCGAACAAATTGCCGAGAGATTAATCATCACCGGCGCAAGGAAAAACCGACAGACAATATACCGGTGAGGTAAGAGTGATTCCCCGCTGGTCGGAAAAACCAGGTAATACCGTGTGTGTGAAGACCGCGGTAAGTGTGTAAAGGCGTTGGTGGTGGAGCTTGGGCTAGGGGTGAGTTGGGGTAGGGGTGCAGGTGGTGAAGTGTGTGTGCGCAGTGTGAGAGGGGCTGGGGGGTGGGTAAGTGAGTTCGGACCTTAGGTTGGGGCAGGGCTAGTGTGTATGCTATGTAGTGTAGGTATAACTGTATTTATAGTATGTTCTGCACTTTCCATAAACCATATAGCTATATGTATGATTATATATATATATGTACATCAGTGTGTCAATACATTCCCCGCTCATACGCACTTACACATGCGTAATGGTGTTTATAAGCTTCACCAGCATACTAGTGCCTTATTCATAATGCCGACATACTCCAGTCATCTTGTTATCGGTATGTAGCACGTTATACAGCGGACAGATGTCGCTATATGCTCATGTAGGTATTACTGATGGTAATTGGAATGTGATAGTGGGATTCGACCCATCCCTCTTCTGCACAGCCTATTATTCCATGTACTGTCGATGTTTGTATGGGCACATTCCTATTATTTATGTCAACAAATGGTATGCATGTGTTACAGAATTTGTACGTCAACATATATTGTTGTCTGCATGTGAATATGCATATATACCTATTATAACCTAGCTGACCTCCATGGGGCAGTCCATTAGAACTGGCCCATCCAACCCTGGCACACCTGGATCCATAATTGCATACCCATAGTTCCTCCACCCCACCCGTGTTAAATTTACAGGCATAGCATCCATTATCCACTTGTTATCGCAGCCATGACACACCATTACAAATTTCCCTCTCCAGAGCTTTTGGGGCCCTACACACATTCTGTCACACCTCGTGTATTCACAGGGTCTCCCGTCATGTATATTTGCATGGTGTTATGGTTTACATCCATTTGGGCTTTCCAATTTTTGGTGGTCCCAGCATCAGACTACATTCCACCTGTGTGTAAAGCAGACCTAGCATTTCAACGATGTTACTCACAGTGGTAATACCCTGCCTGTGGTGTGAGAAGCGGTGCTCTGCTTACTCCTGGACAGCTTTTTATGACATATGCTGAAAGCACTATATAATACCAACATTGCTCTTGATTCCCTTCACATCCCTTGTGTATGCTTTACTGTTACAAGGTCTATTCTTTATATATATATATATATATATATATATATATATATATATATATATAGTTACATTTTAGTATAATAATGTTGAATTTTAACAATTAGATGGAATATGAATATTGGTATGACTACGTAAGGATTACATTAATTGATACCTTGATTTTATTGGTGAATTTATTAATTGAATTTATGGCTTGGTTATTTAAGGGGAACTGTGGGATTGTTGTATATCTGATGAAGTTGATGACGAAAACATTACTTGTATGTTAACAACGTTAAAGTATTGGTTTTGACTTGTGTTTGGTGCTTGGACATTTAATAAACTGTTGCCTACATCCATACTGATTGAGTGGTGCTCTGATTTTGATTACTGGTTTGCGACAGCATCATTTATCCACTTTTTTCGTGATATATATATATATATATATTTCTCATGTATGTAGATATATATATATATATATATATATATATATATATATATATATATATATATATATATATATATATATATATATATATAAATGTGTGTGTGTGTGTTTGTGTATATATATATATATATATATATATATATATATATATATGTGTGTGTGTGTGTGTGTGTGTGTGTGTGTGTGTGTGTATATATATATATATATATATATATATATATATATATATATATATTACATCTGTACATACAAACATACATTTCCTATGCTGGGAGCAGCTAACACCCACGAAGGCGCACTCACCTATGCTTACTGTGCGTTACATATGTTTACTGTCACTTATTTATGCTTATTTGTGCCTTATAAATTATGACAATACTACTTTGATTGAAAGGAACTGGTTAAACGTCCCATGCAATACATACGTTCACCTTTACATGTTTAAATGTCGGCTTTACAGCAGAGCAACATTAATTCCACAAGGAAAATGATATGTGCTACTGTTGACCTTGAACTGTGAATGCCTTTTCATTAGGCGGATGCTCTAACCACTACACTATTGGTGTTCTGCCTCATTTATGTGTATACATATGGTGCACAGTTACCCAAACACATGCCTCGTCACTTCACTTACACAGCAGACATCCATTTACCTGTTGGGAAAAATGCACTACTACACATCCGTCATTCCCTGTTTCCTACTGCTCTGGACTCGTGCCGCATATTGACTCACTCCTAGGATATTCAGACCTCTACAGCCTATAGTCCTGGCACATACATGTGTTCGATTGTCAGGGTGTTCATATGGTCTTCTGCGTTTAGGCTTGTCCGACTTGGGACCAGGACTGACCTGTATCTAGTTGAAAGTCGGACTTAGCAAGGGGAGATCATTCGTTCCACTTTTAGTGTTCTACCTGTGGTTGGGGATGCAGAGGTGTGCTCACCAATGGCCATCCTGATATATACCAGCACTAAATATTACGTCTGGTTCCGCTGCTGTTTCCCTTCACATTCATTGTGACTGCTATATTGTGGCCATGTTCATTCTTCATTACTACATATATATATATATATATATATATATATATATATATATATATATGTGTGTGTGTGTGTATCTTTATATCTCTCTCCATATATATCGGTCTGTACATACACATGCATATACACCTACATACGTTTTTACATTCCACATACCGTTTAATCACCGCCACCTACCCGCTTGCATACCCACTTACGTCTAGGATTGCCACCTTCTCTAATGGACAAAGTGGGGCATTTTCGGGACACACATCAGATTTTACAGACCGGCACATCCCCACGGTCAGTACAGGGTTTAGAACTTTACTTATTTTCCTAGATGAGAGCTTATTCTTGTAGCAGTTTAGTTGCTTATTCTGTTTCTTGTAAAATTTACGTATTTTACATACAGAAATAACTGTTTTATGCAACTGTTATATGAAATATGGTACATAATTATTTCCTACAATCACAGGACATTTGCCATTGTATTATTTTTCATCAGGACACACCTTCCCAAACAGGGACTGTCCCTCACAAAGTGAGACAGGAGGTACCCTGCTTACGTCAGTGCCTTAATCACCCTATATCCAACTGCCACTTTGCAAATGTGTAAAGTATATGTTCTCGATAATGCATGTGGGGAGCCGTGCTTCACAGTCAGGTGTTTAATCCCGGGTAGTAGGTTCTGCATGACCGGCTGGAGGCTGAGCAGTCTCATGAACCACTACTGCATATACAACTTGTGTCCAGATGTCTGCAGGACTGGACATCGTGTCGTGACACCAAGTCTGATGTTTACACAAGATACTTATCCCATGAGGGATGTCCAAAAATTGAACAGACCAATAACCAGCAATAACCTTCGATATTTTTGGATTTATGAAAATGTGACAGGGTTATACATGCAAGGGATACATAGCTTGCAATCCTGAGACTGCCTAGGGTGAAACTACCTACTAGATATGAGTAGTGGTCACTATGTGCAGATATGGATGCGCCAAGCTAGCAGCCCAAGTATGGCTGGATTTGGTGGACGTTCAGGAATGGGGGTGGGTTGTATGCTGTAGAGGGGATGATGGGTATTCAATTATGCATCCAGGTGTGTTGTGGTTGGATGGCTCAGTTCAGGCCAGACCATTATGTAACATTTCTGTACATGTGTGTCGCACATTTTAATATTCATATGTTTGTGAGATTGTGTTCTACAGTATGGCCTGTCAGGTTGTATTGCGGATGTGTATGTTTGTTCTTTGTGTTTCTTTCTGATTCACCCACTGCTCCCTCGTACACCTCAAGTTCACCTATTGTGCATCCAACACAGTCTCCCCTTGGCAAATTATTACATTACCCGTCCCCCCCACCCCCATATTCCACACACACTCCATCCATCCCTTCTCTTGTTGATGGCCCATGGCACGGTCAAGAGAACACATTGCATACACTACATATCTCTGGTACCTGTATGGTTGTGAGGACTATCCTAGCATTTTTCACCTTCCACATGCTGTACATCATGCACATAGGTACACGCAAATACTTATCTTTCATGACATGGTAGGTAGACTCGGGTAATACCCGTTCATCTTTGGCCCATTCTGACAAGGATGCCTTGGACCGCGAATGGGCAGATTTTGGGTGAATGCTCTGACCCTTGATAGGGTTGCTACCTTTTCATATGGCCAACCTGGGATATATTCGGGACACACATCAGATTTTACAAGCCAACACATACCCACGGTCAGTACAATCTACAATAGTACTTTTGTTTTATGCCTAAATGTAAGCTTATTGTTGTAGCAGTTTAGCTGCTTCTTCTGTTTTATTTACTTGCTTATTCTGTTTCTTGTAACATGTAGGTATTTTACATACGGAAATAAGTATTGTATGTGACTATTACATAAGATTTAATTATGTCCTACGATCGCAGGACATTTTACATTTATAATGGTTTTGGTATAGACACAACTTCCCAGAGGGGGACTGTCCCTCACAATGTGGGACAGGTGGTAACCCTGACCATTGGGCTAGGCTTAGCTATTGGCACACTAACAAGATGCGTTTCGCTTCCACTTGGTATAACTATCGACACTACAATGGAATATGGGCACGGGGTTTTAAATGTCATTTGTTCGAGGGATGAGGACTCAATATTCAGCTACATGCATTTGTGTTTGCTTTTTATTTTTGTGTTCACAAAACTGTCTTGCATGCTTTGCATACATTTCAGTATCCATATACACTGACAGGTGTGATTACTATTAGAGGCAGGCTGTACTAGTCAGCATTTTAGGTTGCGCGTATGCAGCCGACATGATTACTCCTCGGTGCAGAGCTTGGACACGCCCCCTGCACTCGTACTCATTTCCTATGCACGTGGCCGTTACGGCAGCAAGCCTTCATTAATATGCACATGGTGCTGCTGCGCCATCTTTACGGCACATGGTCGGAGCAAGGCTAACGCCGTCCTTGCGCTGAACTTCATGAATCCTGGGGAACATGTTCCGTACTGCAAGTAGCAAATATATGAAACTCATATTCCCTTACAGTGGGATAAATAAACAACATGTTCCGTAAAGCAAGTAGCAAATATATGAAACTCATAGTCCCTTTTTTGGTCTGGATGTGTAAATTTTGCACTGCTATAAATGTATGAACACATTGAACACCTACCACAGGGCATCGTGACCTTATTTCTATGCTGCACGGGATCCATGGTGGGGTAGCAAAGCTGCCTTTTTAATGATTTTATATTTCTAAAAAAGGAATCTGGGAGTAGTGTCTATCAGCTTACTGATGTCATGATCCATTGTTAAAATTCCCCAGTGTTTCTTAATAACATTCATATAGGAAGAAACATCAGAAGAATAATACAGGGGAGCCCTAAGTTTATAGCCCTTTCTTCTATCCTTCATTGCCTTTCTAGAGAAATAAGGTTTAGCTGTGCTAGATCTAAGAGACTGAACCTCACTTATGTTCCTTAAATATTGTGTGTATCATAACCTCTGTCAACCAGTTCCATGCATAAAATATTAAATTGGTTGTCAAAATCACTGTCCCAGACATTAAGCCTAGAAGCTCTAAATATTTGATTCCTGACAACATTCTGAAAAATGTGTGGGGGGGGTGCAGACTGTCTCTAGCTAATAAATGATTAAAATGACAAGACTTTCTATGTAATCTAGTGAACAAACCCCCATCACCATCCATCTCTACAGTGACATCAAAAAATCTATTTTACCAGAGGACACATTAGAAGTAAATCTTAAAAATGTAGTATTATTAATATATTCATCAAATTCCCTAAGTTCATCTTCTGTTCCATTCCATAGAAGGAACAAATCATCAATGAACCTTCTAAAAATTACTACTTGTTGTTCATAGGATCCATGGAAAATATATTTATCCTCCCATACTGCCATAACCGAATTGGCGTAGCTACTGGCACAAGATGTAGCCATAGCTATGCCATTCTGTTGTCAGAAATTTCTTTCATTAAACAAGAACACATTGTTCTCTAATACACACTGTAATAGAACCTTAACAAGCATACTCTCTGACTCATCAAACTGTGAATGCAACTTCATAAAATCTTGAATCATACCCAAACCTAGGTCATTGGGTATGACTGTAAATAAAGAGGTCACATCTATGGTGACCAACAACAAGTTCCTGTTAGCTACAGTGGATTGTTCCAAATGGGTGTATAAATCACTCAAAAAATGCTGTGTATCTTTCAAAACATGTGGTATGACATTAAGCAGTGGTCTCAGGGACTTTTCTAAATAAATAGATATGGGTTCAGTACACTAGTTAGGTCCTGTAACTATAGGGCACATAGGTGGATTCATTCTATTTTTATGCAACTTGAGTAACCCTTGTGTGATGGGAAGTAAAGAATCTTTTACCAAAAAATAATCAAGTAGCTCCTTCTGTAGTAATTCCTGCTGATATAACTTATTCAGAGTGCATCAAATATTAGTTTCCATTTGTTTAACCTTGATTTTACTAATAACCAACTAAAATTTATCATCATTAAGTAAATTGTTCAAGCCTCATTGTACCAGACCAAATCTAAAACTACAATCGAGCCACACTTATCTGCAGGCCTGATAATTATGTCACGGTTATTCTAAAGTTGCTTCAGAGCTAAATGCTCTTCTTTAGTTAAATTACAATTCCTATGCATTCTGTTTGTTGATTCCTTTAACTTATAAATATCCTGAATACACAGTTACTCAAATGCATTAATAAGGGAATTCATAGCAGGCACAAATGTACTAGGTTTTCTGAAGCAATTAGTCTCAGCATAACAATCATTATTATCATTGTATAGCAGTTTTAAAATAAGCTTTCTAACAAAAAGTTTCACATCTGAAATAACATCACTGTAATCAGAATACCTTGCAGGTATGAAAGAAAGTCCTTTCTTTAACACATTGTGCTCACATTCAGTAAGACTGTAAGCGGATAAGTAATGCTTTTTTATAATGCATAAGTTCAAAACTAGGTGTTTTTTTCTTCATAAATGCTGTCTTGATATTTGGTGTCCCTATGAGATCCTCCTCTGGTTTCCTCTTTTGTCTGCCTTGACTTCGTGAGCATGTTTGCTTGTTTTGATGGCTCCAATCTTTTATCGGCAGAGGGAACAGAGACCTGTGTCAGCCTAAAGTGGGTGAGGCTCCAGAAACAACCAAATTGCTCTGTGCAAGTGCATTATTAACGACAGTACCCTCTGTAAGCAAGAAATGAGCACAAGCAGAGCTAGGGATCACACTGATATAAAGAAATCATTCTTTTCCCACAAATGCAAGCTACTGAAGTATAACTGACTTTTATTTAAGAGATTAAAACACAATCAGATAACCGCTTTCATCTCTGCTGATTCAGAGACTTCTTCAGATAAAAAATAAAGATGAAGAACTCCTTAAATATTAAATTACAGCTTATGTCACTAGTACAACACCCCTAATTAGTGTTAAAACACACCCACCAGCACACTCAATTCATAGCAAAGCATAAGACTTCATATATCTGTGAATAGAAAATAGTAAAAATGTTAAACACTATATATAATGATAGAAAAGTACCAAATAATAAATATATAAATATGATGCATGTTTCAAAATAAATAGCATAGCATGCAGTACTGGCATAAAAATCATGTGAAAACACTCAAAATGTATTTGTCTTTCTAATGCCTTAAGCTTTAGAAAGCAGGACAGTGAGAATGCATCATTTAACCCTGGCCACTGTGTGGCATTAGTTCTCAGTTGCCATAGAGCCTCAAGTTTTTCCAAAATTAGTGTCCTTGGACCACATCTTATGTCAGGGATAAGGGTCTCAATAATAATCAATTTAAAACTATGGTCAACATGCTCCAAACAATGTTTCACCAATGCATTCTTTACATTTTTGTTCCTTATGTCCCTAAGATGTTCATCTATGTGGTTCCTGAATTTTCTTTCCATCTTGCCTATATAAAAACAAGGACATTTTAAGCAGTGCACAGTACACCACTCTTTCAGTATTACATGAACATTTTTGATTCAGTCTCACTTTAATGTTATTAATGTTGAAATTACATCCTTCTCGTATGTATGGACAATAATTACAACTGCCACACTTACTCAGCCTCCCACTTACATGTCCCTTTGTTTTGGTTTCTAGAATGGACTTCAGACATTTATCCTTTCTGTGTACAATACAGGGTTTTTCACCAACAAGTTCCCTTATACCCTTGTTGTTCACAATTACCAACCAGTTTTTGGACAATATATATCGGCTATGTTGCTACTAGAACTGTTAAACATAGTCACAAATGCAGTATTAAAATTACTCGGTTCCTTAAACTCCACACATTGCAAATTCTGTGGCTTAAGGCATCGTGTACTTTCAATATTACTATTCGAGATGGTATCTATAATACAGTCCCTTGCTTTTTGATTCAGTATAGGCAAGAGATACCCCCTTTCACACTTGTTGATTACTTCCAACATAACCTCATTCACAAGATTAGATGGGTGACCCCTACAAATGAACATGTCTTTCAACCTGTCACACTCATCTAAAAAACTGTTAAAGAAGGTGATCATATGTGCAGCCCTTACAAACTGCCCTTTAACCACAGCTCTTTTTTGTTTGTAAGGGTGGGAGATTTCATAGTGCAAATAATTATTTGAGAATGTAGATTTCCTAAAAATTTCTGATTTAAATATTCTCTGTTCCCTGTCTTTCTTCAATCTAATATCCAAATATGAAATTTCATCAAGACCAATAGAGTGGGTAAACCTCAAAAAAACTTGCTGAGTTATTCACATAATCTAAAAATTCAGAATTATTTCAGAAGATCCTGTCCACAAAATAAAAATATCATCCAAAAACTGCACATAACATTTGCAAAATGAGAAGAAATAGGGTGAATTAAGAAAAAAATGTCTTTTCCCATTGGAGCATTACCACATTCGCATATAGACCCCCACATGCTGAACCCATCAACACACCCACCAGTTGTAAATAAAACCTGTTAAATAAAATAAAATTATTATATAACAGTCTCTATCAATTGTTTAAAACATTAACTTTATTCTGAGCTATACCCTTTTCCATGAAACAATCACAGAACCACTCAACCCCTAACTTGTGTGGTATAACTGTGTATAGGTCTCTTCGATTGTCAAAGAAAATCCTGTGCCAGAGTAGTCAAGGCTATTTATTCTTTCCAAAAAATCACATGAGTCCTTACATAAATGGACCTCACCTTGCAATATATCCTTTAATTGCAGGTCTAAGGATATAAGGAATCAAACAGAAAAGATAGAAGGTAAGTGGATTATCAGGCTTTGGGGAGATTTTGGGCATGGGTTGAATGATTTTGTACCCATTAAATCCAAACTGAAGTCAAGATCACTAGCCAGATGAGAGTATTTGTCTTTGCATCTGCAATTATATGTTTCTTTTATTGTTAGCTAAAGCAGTATTTTAAATTTCTTATTGTAAGTTTTGTATATATATATATATATATATATATATATATATATATATATATATATATATACATATATATTTATATATAGTTTTTATGCTGCATTTATATGTAGATGTTTGTATGTGCTGTTTTAGCTGTATTTCTTTAAATTTTGTGGTCATGTGATTTCACACTGTTTTACTTTTCTATTTAAAAGTCAGTTTTGGTTCAGTAGCTGCGAAAGAGCTTATGACCTACAATAAATTAAGTTTATAACCTGGAGAGTCGTGCCTTCCTTGGGTCCATCAGTGCTCCTGGATTATTTGCTTTTATTTTTGTTGGACCCTGTTGCTCTGGGAAGTTGGTGGTAGTTTTTCTTTGGAACTGGAACATGATATGAGAGAATGTGAATGAGAGTTAGGAGGAGCTGTAGTTAGGTATGTGTAGTAATGAGAAAGAGTGATTATGTTGTGTAGGTTTTTAGTTGGAGAAACCAATAATGAAAGGGATTAGGATGAAGGAAAGTGGATGAGAGTGATTATGTTTGTAAAGACTGTCAAGGTGGGAAAGTGGTCATAGGATGTGTGGGGATAGAGATGTTGGTGATGTGTACGGGGAAGGTCTTAAGAGATGGTGATGGGTTAGGGTTGGATAGAGAAAGCTTTAACTGGATTGAATACAATGGGTGGGACTGCCTCAATGATATTAGAGTAAATCTAGAGAAAGAGGGGGTGGGTGGGAATGGGGACAGGGTAGGGGAGTGGAGTGAGCCTGAGCATAGTGAGGACAAACAAAGCAGGATGAGCCATAATTCTGTTTGCAGACATAAAAAGCAAGGTCACAGCATAATACAAACAGAATAACCAGCTAGAATTTAAACACAAGATTATCACTGAAACATTCAATCAAACATCACCCGTGTAACTCACAGATGACCACTGGAAGCAAGGGTATTCAAAGATTTCATGGAGCACTAGGATCACATTTTAAACCTCATAAAGCCCCGTGAGAGATGAAGGAATGTGAGTGAGGTTAAGGGCGATAGGAGAGCTATGGCTATGGCAAGGCTATCTAATTGGGTAGTTGAGCCAGAATTCTGTTCACAGCAAAAGAACAAAACAGTATATAGAACATGCTGTGAACTATGACAAAATTCCTGTAGAGGTAAGAAGATAGCCTATAATCACTGGAAAATAATTTAGGGAAAGTACTTTACAGGGAGGGAAAAACATTTGATTGATGTTTAGCTTATGGAGTACTAAGTGATGGATTTGGTTGCCTCGTAACTGGGCCAGATATGCAGGGAGTAGAGGATATCAGAAACCCAAAATTAACTGAGTGGGGAGCAGGGGTGTCCAGGTGATGTGCTGTGAGTGTGGAAGGTGCTAAGAGAAAAATTTGCAGTTAAATTAAATAAAAAACATGCAATTAATGTTTGAAATCAGCAGTGAGTTTTGCCAAGGTGCCGCAGAGGTAGCTCTGAACAGCAGTTTCCTTCTCAGTTTCAGGGGGATGCAAAATGGGTAAATTATATTTAACTTTTCTTAACTGGCTTGGCACCACTGAAACACACGCTTGCACAACACCGGTGTAACACACGGATGACCACTGCAGGCAGTGGGATTCAAAGATTTGCATATTTACAAATCAGGTCTTTTTATATTAAATCCTAACTTACCAGTCCCTCTTGGCAGCTGACACTTTCTTCCCATCATATCAGACTCCCATTGATATGCTCAGCTGTGTATAATTAACCACAGGTACACTGTGTGCTGCATGGTGCACATGACTCCATTATGGCCTATTTGTTGCTGGTATATAGCAGTACACATGGCTTCCACTAGGTGTCAGTGCACAAATACACCTAGCTGCCTACATCACACTAGGATGGACAGGCTAGAGTTGACCCCTGACTCCCATTTTCCCCTTATTGACTTCTTCAATGTCTGGGTCTTCAGTTGATCCCTCATCATCCGAGCCACAGTCAGGGCTTCATCCTTCATTCCATGAAGCTGTCATATTAATTTATTTATTTTATTTAACATTTGTTTACCAGGATAATCCGACTGGACAATAAGTGTCCATTTTCAGCCAAGGCCCGGGGAGAAAAGCTCCACATAGAACTCAATCAACATTAAACAATGCTAACCGTTATAGATTACAAAATATAAATATTAAGCAACGATAACAAACATGTTACACAATGTTATGAAAATGAGAGACAGTAGCAAATATTAGCTTAAAACATGGTTACAATGTCCAAAAGCATATGTACAATTTGTAGCATTTTCATAGTAGAAAAAAACAAATGAACAATATTTACAGTGACCATTAGTTATTATTATTACTAATCACCAGAGGCATAAGGAAATAGTATTCCTGCAACTAGTGAGGTTTCAAGGTGGCCTCATATACCTCTGAATTTCTGGAAAGATCTTCTTCAGTGCTCAGAATTATAATTCTGAAAATAAGAGCAAGCTATCTTTTTGTATGAGATACAATTAAAATGAAACATTTGGAAAAATTAATATGACAAAAATGAAGATTCTTCTGTGGAAATAAACTGAACCAGAAAAGGTATGACAAATGCAAAGAAGAATGCAGATCTGAAGTTATGATTAATTTTGAAGGTCATTTCACACCATTCGGCATTAAATTATGTTATCTGCATTAAGGTATCTTTGCACTGCAGTGCAGCATATAATGGTTGCAGCGGAGTATAAATAACAATGCTGACAGGGAGTTCTTCAGTGGAATATAACTGCTACTAGTTGCATGCAGAAAAGATCAGAAACTGCATGATTTATCACATGAAACAAAATTCTTTGTCAGAGTGGTAACTATCTTCATTTTTATTTAAGCATTTGATCCCCTATACTTTCAAAGATACAAGATTAGGGTCAATTTCTGGACCTCTCAATTGTCCCTATTTTTGAGGACTATTCTTATTTTCAGGCCGGATCTACTTCTGCATATGATGTACTTATTTTTGTAGGTCTGTCTTTATTTTCATGCTTGATTTATCCCATCATACAATTTTCTGATTTTTCTTTCATAACAGATGAATTTTGAAGCTAGCTAGTATACAGAAAACCACACAAAACAGGACACATCTGACACATACCTTTCTCAAAAGCAAAAGTAAATTATCTTAGGCAGTAGACTCAATACAATTCATTATATTTTTCCATCATTTAGTTCACTTTTTTAACTTGTGTTTCTGATTAGTATCTTGCATTCTTAGTGGAAGCAGAAAAAGTTGAGTGCTACTGGATATTCATGCTCAAGGGCCTTTGTACCTATTTTCAATGTCTGCAGATTGAGAGGTATGTATTTCTTATTTGTTTACCAGGAAAGACTGACTGGGACAGAACTTATTTTCAGCAGAGACCTGGGGAGAAACACTCCAGATGCTTGTTTTTAGAAAGTGGGAGAATGCAGGGAGGATATACAGACTCCACACAAAAGGCACCCCAGCCATGGATTGAACCATAGCACCTCTTGCTGTGAGGCAAAAATGCTAAGTGCTGCACCATTGCACCACCTGCAGGTATGATTTAGACTACTATGGGCAGTGAAGTAAAAGCAAGAACACCGCTCTCCTTTGTTGTACTTTGTGTTGATGTTAAGTACAGTGCTAAGCAGCTGGAAGTTCTATGTATGTGAGCCTGTGTGTGTATGTGTGTGTGTGTGTGTGTGTGTGTGTGTGTGTGTGTGTGTGTGTGTGTGTGTGTGTGTGTGTGTGTGTGCGTATTCATCAATAAGAAAGAAGTGAAATGTTTGTTAGCATATCAAGGCAAGGGCATAAGAAAAAAATGCTGTGGCAAAGCAGTCATTAAAAGCAAATAATGAGATTTTTTTTGAATTATGGAAAATTAAAATTAGCAGCTTTCCATCTTTTTATAGGAACAATACTAACCTAATCCCATTCCAAATTGATAAACAAGATATAAAAAAAAAACAGAGGCTGCTGCTGATTGAGGGACCAATATAAAGGTATAATAGAATGAAGTAAATTAAAAGTGACCAAAAAAGGCAATCAATACAGCTTACATAACTGAATTATATTTGCTATTTTTGACATCATATCTTGGGTGCTGGGACATACATCATATAAATAGTAAACTAGTTGACTCACCCTGGGCTGGGACTGAAATCGGTTCAAAGGGATCAATGCTCTAACCTGGTTAACAAATTCAAAACAAAAATACTACAGAATAAAAGCACTGACATTCATCATGAATGCATTTTATACTATATATTACTGACACCGGTATTTTGCATGTGCTTACTATGTATTATATCTTATCACCACTGATATTATCATGAGCTCAGAATATACAACCTATCACCAACATATACAGCATATTATCACTCTGGGCATGCTTTATGAGTGTTTTATGTTATCACCACTGGCATTCATTATGTATTTAGTATACAGTATATGTTATCACCACTGGCATTAATTATGTATTTAGTATACAGTATATGTTATCGCCACTGACATTTATTATGTATTTAGTATACACTATCCCCAGGATTCATGAAGCTTGCGCCATGTGCCGGAGTAGAATTGGTGATCTAGCACCAAATATGGCCATTGAGTGATTCAAGTAAGAGCTGTTTCCACGTGCACTACCAGCGTACGCCAGAGCTGCGCAGCTCCTGGTGCATGTATGCTAATTACACCATGCACAGCAGTGTAGCATGCAAATAAAGGTATATAGTGATTCATGAAGTTGTGCAGGCGTAGCGTAAGCATGTAGAAATGTAAACTAAAAAAAAAAAGGTTTACATGTTGTCAAACATAAAATCGGAGCCATGAAAGTGGACCAAACTTACGGGTTATAATGTTAATATATGCCAATGGCTAAATATATAGCCAATAGCATAAAACAACATGCACAACATATAAAAACTAACATTTAATATCATGGCCACACCAACGCAAAGAAAAACCACAGTGCATTGGTGCGCAAACAGGATCATAATGAAAATATATTTAGATGTCATAAAACTGTAATGTAATGCAATTCATGATATCCCTATAATAGTCAATGGCATGCATGCTACACCACATCCATGGCGCGAGGGTTGCTAAGGGTCTGTGACAGTGTTCCGTGCGGTAACTAGGAATTAGCAGTCAATGCCATGCAAATGAGTCAAATAATACTGAATCGCAAACATCCCAGCAGTGTAAGGATGTACCACATGGCGTAGCGTTACAACACCGAGGAGTGGCCTGGAGGTAAACATGACATCAAGAGAGGGGCGCTCCACCATATCTGTAAGCACATTGGATCATTGCTAATCCATGTTGGGTGTTGCTAAGCAAAGCCACAGGATAGGGGTGTGGAAGTCGCCATAGCTTTGTTTAGCTGAGACCACACAAGGTAACCGAAAGTTCATGTGAACGCGGATGAAAACATGCACGAAACCCAGTAAATGGATGTGCGTGGCGCACAACACAGCTGAAACAGGAAGGATACAGGAAGACAATAAGGAAATGCTGCAGCATAGTAATTGGAGTACAAATGAGTAATTAACACCTAGAAACTTACATAGACAACAGCTAACAAGCCTGCTAGCAGCTACCTGCAGAACAGGAAAGGGGAGGTGCCATACAGAAAAGAAAAGAGAACTGTCACAGCAGAACAAAGCAAACTTGCTGTAGATCAGCTATATAACACATTTCTCAACACAATCCTGGGTTGTGGAAGCACAAAACAAGAAAGGTGGCAGCTGGATGCATGGTTGACAATGAGAGGTGAATCAGGTTGAAAACAGAAGTAAAAGGCAATAGATGAATCATGGCAGACAAGAGTAAGTCAACACCAAAGGCCCCACAATAGCAGTACCTGCTGTAAAACCAATAATTAAGATACCCTGCAGCTGGAATAGCACAAACACACCCAATTACACCAGCATCATCCATTGCACAATAGTATAAGGTTGAAAGCCCCACACATACACTTGTGTATTCCCAGACACTCTGCACCATTGGTGTATACAGATGGGGAACTTTTAATATGTATATGTTAGGGGCTGCCATAGCTTTGATTCACCAGCATGTGTTGGAGACTGACGGTGGTGTGGAGGATGATGCTGACAACCATCTCAGGCACTGGAGGAGGAGATGAGTGTTCAAACCCAGGGTAACCTACCAGGGGCTACATGATCTGGAGATAGTAGAGCATTACAGGGTGGACAGGGACATCATACAGCAACTTGTTGAGCTGTGCTAGCCTTGCCTCAGAGCCAGACATAACAGAGGGGAACCCATCCCAGTGGACACGAAGGTATGTGTAAGCTTGAGAATACAAGCCATAGGTACCTTCCAAAGGCCAACTGGAGATATCATGGGGATCTCACAGGCATCAGCATCCAGGGTACTCCACCAGTTCCTGGATGCCATGTTACCACATGCCAATGAGCATATACACTTCCCCCAAATGCAGGAGGCCAGCAATATGCATCTCTTCCACCGTGTGGCGGACTACCCAGAAGTACTGGGTGCAATAGACTGCACACACATACACATCAAGTTACCACCCAGTGAGCAGGGTAGGTGCCACATTAACCACAAGGGATTCCCCTCCATCAACTGCCAGGTCGTGTGCAATGCCCTGGACATTATCATGGATGTGTGTGCTGGCAATCCTGGAAGCTATCACAACTCCCACATCTGGCATGCTTCACAGCTGTATCAGGTATTTGCCAGGGGGGACATCCCATATGGCCACCTGGTGGAAGATGCTGGCTATGCACTGGAACTGTGAATGATGGCACCCATCAGAAATGCACACACAGCCACTCAAGAACGCAATAATGAGGCACACGCAGAACCAGAATCATCATAGAGCACATGTTAGGGATGCTGAAATCACGGTTCCTTTGCTTGGACATATCTGGTGGAGCCTTGCAATACTGTCCAGAAACGTGTGCCCACGTCTTCATAGTATGTGCCATGCTACACAATATGATCCTGCAGAAACAGCTGCAGCAGGAACAGAATGGTGAAGGCCCTAACAGCCCACCACCATTGCCAAGGGACCCACAGGCACAGGGGGGCTCAGACCACAAACATCCTGTGCTAGTCCCAGTAGGCAGACGGAGGCATGCCCAGTATGCCCATGCCTTGGCAAAGAGGGAATGTATAGCACACACACTGACAGTGTAGGCACTCTTGGACTGACATCCTTCTCCACCTGCACACACAGCAAACATGGATGCCACACACACACACGACCACCTGTAAATTGTCAAGTATAGGTGGTCTAATGTGTGCATCCTACATAGGTAGCCCTCAACTATTGTACACACAACCACCATTGGCACAAGGTAAGTCAATACCTGAACATTATATTAAGCTATAAGCATGTGTCCATACTGTATGTACAGGTTCATAGATACATAGGTAGGTACATGCCCAACTGCCGAGGCCACTCATAAGCATAGGCAAAACGTGTCTGCTGTCGCCACCCCATTGATCAACTAAATGTCCCTCTGTTGAGCAGAGCCACTTGTGAGATCCCTGGGGTGTAGCTATTGTTCACCACCCACTCAGCAAGGATTCCCCGGAGTGTTAGTATTCCCCGGAGTGTTAGTGAGGGGTTTTGTATAATGTAATCAGGGATGTGTTTCCAAATAATGGGGAGTATCCCTGACAGGAATCTTCACAGATGTGTACATGTTACATAGTATACCTTAAACACAGCTTGCATATATAGGTAGTTCTCCACAGAATAATAAACATGTGGAACACACAACCGCTGAAATGTGCATTCATCACCCTTGCACTACAAGTGCCTGCTCTGAGAGGTAAGATATCACTGCCAGTATTAGAACATGCAACCATGTACACATTCATCACAATAACATACCACTAAGCTACCTGAGATGTACCAATGGCAGTCGTGTATACTGACAGGATAAAACACAAAAGGTAGGAATGTGTTGAAATGGACAAACTGGCATGTACACAATGAAAGGTGTATATTATATATATATATATATATATATATATATATATATATATATATATATATATATATATATACACACACATCATCATAGATAGAGAGAGGGAGAGAGACATATGTCGATATATGGGAATATACATATTTAAATATGTAGATATATAGATAAGTTAACAACATCTACATAACCATGGAGGAATATATAAATGGGATACCTACCACATACCAACTGCTTTACATACCAACGCACGTAATCCCAAGGCTTAAGGTTCGAAAGAACACAGTATCGAAACACCAGATGTGGGAGGTGTAATCTCATGATGTTAATGGACAGTTAGTCAGTGCTTCTGGTGTTGCGGTTTGGGTAGGTTACTGCTTGTACATGTGTTTCTTAGGGCTGTAGTGTGTATAAGTGTGTGTTCTGTGTGTGGTGTGTGTTGTTGGGGGACTGTAATGTGTGGTTGTGGTTAGCTTTGTGCATCTGTTTGCGTGACCTAGGATGTAAAATATTAAAATAGGGGGTGGTGTGTTGGGTGCAGACACCTACATGGGGTGTATGGGGGGGCTTGGCCACCTGCTTATACGTAGTGTAGGATGGTTTGTTTAGATGTGTTGGGTAGCAGTGTGTCTGTGTGTGCATGTGAGTGCTCCTTGTTCGTTTTACCTTCGTGAGTTGCTATTGATGTCGGTAATGTGTGGTATGGGAGTTTTTCCCGGGAATATGTGCGTCAGAACACTGTAGATTCGGGATTCCATAGGTCTCTCGTATACAGCGGTTGACCTGTTCACATATGTGTATAACATAGACCATAGCAATCACACATTCCACCACTACCAACCTTTATGAACAAAGGATATGGAGAGTATATGCCTATACACCATTACAAATATGTGCTATGGACATGAGCCAATGATAGTGTTACCATCTGTTCCACTTTGCGACGGACACTCCCTCTTTGGGCAGTTGTGTCCTGACCAAATATATTAAACGTGGCAAATGTCCTGGGATTGTAGGACATAATAATGTCCCATATGTACTGTAATAGTTGCACACAATAGTTATTTCTGTATCTAAATTACCTACATGGTACAGGAAACGGGCTAAGCTACTAAACTGCTACAAGAATAAGCTTATAATTAGGCAAGAAAGGAAAGTTCTATCCCTTGTACTGACTGTGGGTTTGTGTCAGCCTGTAAAATCAGATGTGTGTCCTGAAAAGGACCCACTATGGACATATGAAAAGGTGGCAACCCTAGCCAAATAGGGTCAGTCACCAACACAACTATGATGACTGCAAATACCTATGACAGAAATACACAGCTATCATGTAGCAACACGTTATTACATTCAGATGTATTACCGAAGGGATTTATGGACTAACGTCACCTACATGCTATACAGGAACCACATAACAGTGCCTTAATGAATCAGCCTGCAAATACCATTGTATTAGCCCACAAAAGGATAGGTGTTCAAATAGGAAAGGAGCCCTTATGCATATAGCGATTATGTATAAAAGCAGTTCCTACACACCTGCATTTGCTAAGCACACCCACCAACATCACCCCCACACCCAAACATATTACAATGCAAACTGTAATAACATCACAAATCATTCACACACTGTATGACATCTGCAGAAGCCTTATCATACCTTGTCAGAGACACACTAACATGGCCCTAAGTGAAATAGCGGCTGTTATACAATGAAACAGCTGCTGCTATAATAGGGTTTGTTTGCACTTATCCCATTTCAGAGGGTTGTGCGTACACCGGAATGTGTTAGCAATTAGTGAGTAACAGCACAGTATGCTACACTTGTACAGCAAATCAAGGATGTCTGTTGAGCACACTGTGCACCACATAGCAGTTCATGCATAGCCATATGTCCTTTAGCTGGCCAAACATCCTTGCCAGACTTAAACATCTGCAGAAGTATCAGGTCCAAACAAACCCTGCATAAGTAGCACTGTTCCGAAATATAACAGCTGTACTCACATAAAGAACTAAATAGTCTAGCCATTACACACAGTCCACGTGAGTCATGAAGCTAATATACCTCTGTGTGTCTCCATATAGCTGTTGAAATATATCACTATAACACATCTAGGCCATCTCTCTCAAAAGTAAGGCTAACGGACAATGCCCAAAAGGAGTACTCACTTATACACCACTGTTGCCATGGTATCGGCTAATGGAGTAGCTGCACAGCTGATGTGCATCCAATTAACTACTTTGGAGCAGCAATTGGTGGACAGGATACCACATGTTACTGATATGTAACTAGAAAATGATGTGTTATCATACATTCAAACCATCCGTATATACCAGTGGAACATTACAAATAACATTGAAACACAAACCAAAAAGGATTGAATCAACTGTTAACGATACTTCGGGTTACTAATAAGGCATGTAGAACAGTCAGTATGTCTGTGTATGTAGTACTATTCTGTAGTATTTGAAGTGCACACAATCCATGTAGTGGAAACAGTTATCTTGTAGTGATGTATTGTTGAGCATAGTCATGCTTGTAGTATTTGTGTGTACTGCTGTAGGTCACAAGGCAAACACAGCATACACCACAAGGGATGCTATATAAGGGCTTTGAACAGAAATACTCCTCACCAGCCGACGTCAGTGGCAGGGTTGGTCCAACAAGTATGTGCTATAACAGGGGATAGTATATGTTGATATATTGTAACTGTAGCCATATGTAAGGGTGCAATACAGAGAATAACATGTGGATGGTTGGGCCACTGTGCAAGTATGTTTTGAATTGTGGGATATTGTGCCAATAACTGTGTAATGTACAGTATTGTAGTCTTTTAGTGAACCAACAGTTTATCAGCATGATAGCAAGTAAAATGGAAGAGCTATTTAACTATCCATGCACTTAAACATGTAATATATGCAAAGGTAGGTACTAGGCTTTTTTACCAAAGGTATCTGTAAGTCTAGCTAGCATGTGTTGTCTTTTGCCACCCCCAATAGGTTGGTTCCCTGTGCCTTTGAACGGCAGAGCCAATTGTGCCTCTGTCCAGCAGAGCCACTGCAGTGATCCCCGGGTACATGTCTTTCTCCCATCCACAAGTCAAGGTTTCCCATGAAGAGTGTTCATGAGGGGCCCTGCCTGATTTACATTGGAATCATGTTCCAAAGCATAGGGAGTGTCCGGATCCAGAATCTATCCATTCAGCACGTCCTACTCATCGTTGTGGTTAGGTGTATATCCCTAGAGCATGTGGCTCTCAGGGGCTTCTGTTTAGGTGGAGCATATCCAGCAATACAGGGTTGGACATAGGCCTTGTATGTCAAGCAGAGATCACCTGTGAGTATATGGTATGCAACTGAGTACAGCTGGAGTTTCATAGGTTGGGCTGCATAGGTCATCTGTTTGAGGTCAGTAATCCTTTTGGTGTGGTACTGGTGTGGTCTTCCAAGCTGTTGCAGTTGTCTTGTAAGGTACATCCCAAATGGGGTGTTGTAGCCTTCTGAACCCATTAGAGATTAGGGGGGCCATGTAGAAGGATATTATAACCACCTTGTCATTATGGGTATCGAAGGAGAGATTGCTATCTACTGGTGTTTCCAGATCCTATATTTCCTTTTTTGTATGTAGGGGACTAGTACCTATGTGGTAGTCCATGGGGAATTAGTTATATCCAAAGGGGATGACTATGCACTTTTAGGCATTCAGCTTGATGCCATGATATTAACAACAGGTATCCGTCTCAGTGTAACCCTTCCAGAGTGTGTCTGTAACAGCTGGGGAAACAATTATGTCCCCTAGTTTGCAGTCATCTGCAAACCTTTCCAGCCAAAGCCGTCCTGGGGGATGGCAGTTGTAACTGGTATACATTTGGACCTAGGGTATGCAACTCCTACTGTGTGTGTTCTGTCCGTGAGCCACTTTGCAAACCATCACATGATGTAGGGGTTAATGTTCAGGCAGATGGGTATGTTGATAATACCAGAAGGAGGAATGGTGTTGAAAGCCTATGAGAGATCTAGATAGGCTGTGTGGACCTCCTTACCCTCATCTAATGCCTTGGTAACTGTCTCTAAGAAGCCCACCAGGTTTAGGAGGCATGGTACAGCCTTAACAATGCCAAACAGGGAGGGGGTCAAAGGTTGGGAGGTACCCAATGTCTCTGTTACAGTGATCCATGATGTGCACCATAGCCTTGCAGACCAGGCTAGTCAGGCCTATGGGGAAATAGGTCCCATGGTCTGTTGTGGTGCCACCTTTGTGGAGTGGGATAACTGTTGCTGTGCACCATTCAGGGGGCACTATGCCTGATGTGAGGCTATTATTGAACATGGTGCATAGGTGAGGAGACAGTATGATCCGAAGTTTGTGTAAAACGCAGCCTGGGATGTTGTCCGGTCCCATGGATGCTGTGATATTGCCTTCAGAGTGTGCAGCTTTGAGAGGGATCTGCCAGGATGTTGCCAATATCAATTGTTTCTGTAATGTTTGTGCCTTTGTGCTGTAACTCAGAGCAGATGTGGCTGATGACATTGAGGCTCTGTGGTTGTTGTTGCTATTAGTTGCGTTATAGTTTTTGCAGTTAGCTTTGGAGAATCATATAAGGGATCTCACCTTCTTACTGAGGCTGGCCAGGGATCTCCTCCACACATGGTATTGTACTCTCGTTTGCAACAGTGTCCTCCTCCTGTAGTACAATATGTTTATGGCAGGGGACCACCAGATTGGTTTAGTTAATTATGAATATAGCATCCTGGTTTTGTTTGGGATAGCACAAGCCATGCACTGCTGTAAGTACTTATAGAGTGCATTTGTGTAGGATTCAGCAGTTGTAACAGTACTGTCCATCTGCATGGGTGTCATGACATCCACCATGTCTGCCTTATGAAGCATGTAGTTGGCCTTGTAGACATATTATACTGTGATTCGCTTAATGGGGGGTAGGTGCGGGATGTGGATATCAACGGTGTTCAGAACATGGTCTGATCGGACCAACGAGGAGTTGGCTTCACGTGTGGAGCACCAGTCACTCATGTTGATAATGACTAGGTCTAGGATATTGTTGCCCCTGGTGGGTGTGTGGATATGTTGAGTCAGGGCATTGGTGTTTATGAATTCCAGAAACCATTGAGCTAATGTGTTGGTACACAAGTAGTTTTCACAGTTAATGATGGGGTAGATACAGTGAAGCTTATGTGATGAGTGTGGTGTTGCGTGACTGTGTACCTTCTCCACATGACAGTCAGGGTCAGGCTTGGTTGGAGAGACCTTTACTTCCAGTTGGGCTAGATGAGTGCATCTCTCACAGGTTGTAGTGTTGGGTGGTAGGTGGAGAGGCTTGTCAAGATGTCCAGATTCATCAGATAGACAGGTGAGAACACTGGCAGTTGACTCTTGGACATGCCTGAATATAGAACTTCATTCACCTAGATAAGTGAGGAAAGTGAGTACAACAGCTACATTACTCTATGCAAGTGAGAAAAGTATGTACATAACCTGTTCACCCTTACCTGTAGGTGATGTGGAAGATTGAGTGCTATAGTAATCATTAGCTTACGTACTGTTTACAAGTCCGGAACAAGTGCTTAACATGAATAAGCAACCCAGATAGGGTCTTGGATAATATAAAAACACGGCCCCCTCCCCCCAACAGGTACACAAGCATATATCCATGTACACCACAGGGCCCTTGTACCCACAACTATGCAGGTACAAGCTGCACTCAGTCTGCATGGGACCTTTCCACATCACAGGTTGTATCATACACATATGGCAAAACAAGATGCTCTCCGTGTACACACCATGTAAAACATAACTCCATGTCAGGTTGTGTACACACTGAATGGTGCACACCAACAGGTATCACAACCCAACAAAGGGGGAGACACCACTGATAATGGGAAGTACTGCACTACAACCCTGCTGAGTCTGGTCTGGAAGGCCATGAACCTTGATCACTTAAGTGATGTCACCAGTACAGATGTAAATGACAGTATGGTTGATGTCACACTGCATATCATAATCTTGCCAGGTCATAGGACATCATCACCCATACTGTGTACCACCTACACTTGTTATACTAGATGTACATTCTTATGTCACAGGACTGGTTAGCAACAGGACTGCTGGCAGAAACAACACTACAGAAGGTGTCTGAATAATATGTGATCATCACACCAGTGGCAGCTACAGTATGTCAGGGTTAATGAATTCTATTTCCCCTCATTGTAGTCCATACCTCACAGACAAACAGAAGGCATCTGCCTATTGAAGTATGCGAATGACTATGACCTAGGAGCAATAGCTGACTCGCATTGTCACCCCTATGTTAATAACCCTGTACCAACGAACTACCACATAGGCAGCGGTCATTATAATGGACACTTGTGTGTGAGGGATGCAGCTGGGCAGTTGTCTTTCCTGTGATAGCTACGTCACCACACCTGTCAGGGAGTCATATGTGGTAACCCTAATAATAATAGGGTGCCATTCATAAATATAGAAATCAATGGCCAGCCATACAGACCACTCAAGTGACCCATATCTGATCACATATTTCTTTTAAGGGGTAATGGCCATGTGCAGATGGCCTACACCAGCCTTCCCATTCCCCATCTCCATTATGTAGCATGATGCATACCCTGAATAAATCAATGTCCAACCCATTGATGTCAGAAATGCTACACGTACTCTTCCTGATCTCAAACACATACTTCATGGACATCCACCTACCACATGCTGGACAGATCCTTGTCCCATACACTTGACATAGTCCTGCCATACTATGCATTCCTGTCCATCAAAGCTGCACATCGCTCCCCTCTCAGACATGGTGTGATGACTGCATGGTAAAGCATGGTATATATATCATTAACCCTGTGTATCAGTAATGTGGCACTGCTCCACCTGGCCCCACAGACCTGCCTGTCAGCTACTTCCCGGTAACCTTTCATCCGAGATGCATACATGGCCCATGGCTTATAGCCCACTAGTTGACTTTAACTGTGCATGCCATAGTTGATATCCATCCCTGCAAATACCATCTGGCTAGCCAGTGTCCCATGTGTATCACATTTGCAACACAGGTGATACATGGCAGGATGGTGAATTGCTGTACAGTGCCATGTAGATGTATATGGCATTACATATACATGTAAAACCTTATGTGAGCATGTCTGCAGGGTCACAGGTCATGTCTGTCAAGGCAGTGTAAGCCCTTATATGTGACATATACACTGCATCAAGGTCAACTGCATTAATGTGGACACATCCAGCCATGTGCTGATAGGTAGAAACACCAGTACAGGCAATAAGACATGCCCACATCAAGACAGCAACCACATAGACTATGAGCAATGTAATCAGGTGACACACACACACATATATGGTGATAATATCCACTCAACATTGAGTGTCATGTGTGTGACACAAACATGTCAGTGTCATGTAGGTTTGCAAATACAACTATTTAAACTGAAGTAATGCAATACACATGTATGTTCAGCTATAGCTCTGTATGTCTCTGAGGTTCTGTGACCTGTCTGCATCATTATGTCTTCCAGGTATGCTGCGTTAAAGGCTTCTCCCTTTTACATGCTTGGAGGATGAGGCTCTCATCCCATACCTAGTCGATAATCATGACATCCTGTTCAGCCATGTGCCACAGGATGCACAGCAGCGGGATGTCCTGTGGATGGAACTTTGCAGGAGGGTTAATGATGTGGGTGGCCACAACCGCACATACCAGCAGGTCCGCAGACACTGTACAAACCTCATTAGATGGGCAAAACAGTGTGCAAATGCAATCACCCAGGAACAAGGTGCAACAGGTGGTGGACCTCCAACCCAGCCCACACTCACATGTACCGAGGAGCTACTAGCCAACCTGGGGACACCTGCAGAACCACATCCACAAGCCTTAGCCGATATTGTGGAGGTGGGTTTCTCTCAACCACAGAGCCTGGAGTTGCCTGGTAAGTCAATACTGCACCTATAACAACTATATTCCATATAGCTGCATGTGTCACTGTACAATATGTAATGTAACATCATATGCAAGGCATGTATACACACATGCCGCATACTATAGTATGCTACTCTGTGTATGCACACATGTGTGTACACCATAGTATAGTCTAATGTACTGGTGTATGTGTTATGCACATTGCTCCCTGTAGCCTTTATACAGGGGTGGATTATGCTCATACTGCTGTCTTACTCCTATTTAGGTACCTCTGGCGTTCTGCGGTGACAACAGCCCATTGCAGGTGAGAGTGTTATTATTTATCAGGAACAGTAATGCACAAATCTATCTGCCATGTGGCCATTCACAACATGTGCACATAATGCATGGTCCTGTCACAATATACAGGTCGGACTAGCAATGCATCACAATGACTATCCATATGCCACACTTGCAAACTATGTGAATCATCTCACCAACATGAATCCTCACATACTTTATTGCCAGATGTGTTGACAGCTGTGCATACAATGGTGGAGGTGCTGTTCACTTTAAGAATGTATCACAGATCTGATCTACACATGCGGTGAATACAAGCAGTA
The DNA here is from genome assembly GCF_019279795.1 of Protopterus annectens. Classification (NCBI taxonomy): domain Eukaryota; kingdom Metazoa; phylum Chordata; order Ceratodontiformes; family Protopteridae; genus Protopterus; species Protopterus annectens. Next base: position 488,042,957 of record NC_056725.1, on the reverse strand, counting down.
CTACACCGTGGGCTGGAGTATGGCCAGCACACAGGTTTCACCGGTGTGGATCATAGCCCTGCTATGAATGTCACACAATGTGATGTGCTATCTAGACATGTCCATGACATCTATTGGCCTGGCTGCTACACTGCCTACCTAACCTGAAAACATATCCCACATACCACCCTTTATCTGCATAACCCAGTTGTCAGTGGAGCATATATGTCATATGGGACAACACAGACATGTGAAATAGATGCCCATCACTATAATTTGGACAACAAATGTACACACATGCCCATGGAGGATGGCCAGGGACATGGAGCAACACATACAGTAGAAGTGTTGTGCTTGTGTGTACACCCTATTGTACAATGGCTACACATGTTTCGGCCATGGCCTTTGTATAATGGTCATAATGTAGATGTGGAACACTAGACATCCTACAGACCTGTGCACATCTTGTGTAGGCGTAACATCAATCCACTACATAGGATGTGTTGAACATCTTTAGGGTGTTGCAACTTGACAGCAGTTACCATTACAGTATCCACATCAGGCCACAGATACAGTACATTCCCGTTGCTGGTGATGGACATAAATGCCATAATAGCTCCTCATGTGTGTGGTACACAGATGTCATGTGGGACATGGTGTACCGACGTGTTTACCATGTCTGCCCATAGTTGCCATGCTGCAGCAATATGGTTGCAGATGTGCAGGGGTGTCATCCGTATACCCAACAGTGACCCGTGTCACAACTTCCACATCATGGTTTATTGTGTATACACCTCAGTGACGTGGGTCACATTCCACAGAATATATGTATTGTATCTGAACACAGTCATGGCTAAGAACGCTGTCTATAACTCACACTGTATAGCACTAGAGACTCGTCATTATTCCCTGCAATGGCCATGCATATCAGCTAAATTTGCAGTATATCTGTAGGGTGGACAGACAACACTGAATTGGTACACCATTGCCCCACTGTATATTTGACAGGACACCATTGTGTTAAACATGTATGCATGTCATTGCACACATCAGCAGATCACATGTCATACTACATGTGATTATCAAGGTCATATGCCACACATCAGGCAGGTGTACTTTTAACCTGTGCTGGTCCACATGGTGTAACACAGGGATGTATGCTAACCACTGCTATGATTGTGTAATTTGCATGCCATCTGCTTTCACACATGCATGCTGTTGGTGCAACCTGGGGATGTATGATAACTACCACTATTATTGTCTGCACTGCATGCCGCCTGCCGTATCACATGCATGTTGCATGCCGTCTGTCATATCACATGCATGTGTGTGTGTGTGTGTGTGTGTGTGTGTGTGTGTGTGTGTGTGTGTGTGTGTGTGTGTCTATTGTATAGATTGTAATGTACAGTTCTTGTCTGCCCTCACAGGTGATGTAGGTGCATTGTCCTCCTGCGGTACATCAGATGTTAGTGTCCCCACAGATTCTAGCAGTGATAACGAATGTATGATTGGGTCACAGGCAGAGTTTTCAATGGCTGAAACTGTGCCATTGGTTGCCATTCCATCTATATCCACCTCATCCCCGCACACAGATCCAATACCTGCACATACCCCATCACGAGTGGCCGTAGAGGAAGGACAGTTGGTGCATGGTAGCTTGGAACAGGAAAGTGATGGGGCTATGGAAGGTGTGCCTGCACACCATGGTGTCAGCCAAACTACTGGTGGTGCCCCACACAAGCATGTGGCCAGTGCTGCTCGTAGGAGGACCTCTGGCCAACATGCTCCTGCATGACAGAGCACAGCAGCTGGTGTCATCAGACGTATGTTTCAGGCTGTAATGGAGGCACAGGCATGTGCTGAATGGTGCAACAGAGAAGATCAGAGGCTACAGAGGGCTGCTGTCCGTTCTTTAAACTACAACATCCAGGCAATGGTAAATGCTCAACAGCAGATTGCTGATGCTTTGGATAGACTGTTGGGTGACATGGTTGGAGTCCTTGACCGTGGCATGACAATCCGCGAGCGTGAGCTGTCTGTGTTGGGACATCTGGTAGGAGTGAGGCATCGGGCATGTGGACATAGGCCTGCTACATCACCTGTGTCAAGTCTACGTGTACGAGCTACCTCACATGCCCACTCCCATAGTGGCGGTAGCAGGAGCAGTGCATCTGGTACTGTGCTGTCCACAGCATGACACAGCAGGCCACATTCACCTGGCCCAGGACAGTCCCAAAAGGGACATGGTTCCAGTGGACTAGTCACATCAGACAGTACCCAATCTGCAGCTCTGTCTGGTAGTGCCCGTGCAACCCCTGACTGGCACAGGTCACATGTCCATGGCCGGACACCGTGAATTGTATTACCTCACCTGTACAGTCTGCAGCTGTCAATAATACCCCTGTGTAGGCCAGACACTTGGGAGAACTGTGTGCAGACATACACGCACACACTGGACACATATGTAGGGTACCGCAACACACATATGCATAACATCCACACACGCACAATTAGATCAAAGGCCCAAACCCACACACAAGATGTCATCCAATGGTGCAGCCTAGGCCTCTGGCAAACATTAACACCCTGTGCATATGATGATGCCTGTGCCACATCCCTGTCATCCACACCATCGGTGCAGGGACATGCTCATATGGTCTGATGCACAGGGCGAACAGACTTGGATGATGTGTAGTTTACAAATGTTGAGGACTGTTGTCAGTCAGCAGATATACCATGTAGTACAGGTGTACAATACTGTTAACAGTATGTGTCTTGTGTATCATCAGTAAATGCATGTTTGTCATGTTATTCTGCTGTCCTTCTTCAGGTCTAATTGCACCTGCCGGTCGATGTCAGTGTTTGCAGTTAAGTGTCCCATATATCAATGTGGACTACTCACAAGTATGTATGAATATACCAGCATGCACCGTGCAGCTGCCACATACCAGTGAGAATGTCCAATGTTACAAACACGTCTACCATTCCAAGAGCATGATAGCTATGTATTAAGCTACTGTGGTCCCAGACGAGACATCCGTAAAGGGTGGCATCACAGGTACAGTTACATGAAGTGGTGAGGTAAGAGAGTGGTCTAGCTGATTACAAGGGTAGAGGCCAGTGGGAAGTGTGATGCCTCAATGGGAATCAGTAATACACGTTCCCATGACAGAATGCCAACACACAACTGCACCCACACACTCAGGTATTGACACACATGTATTCAGTGACACTGTAACACACACACACACACACACACACACACACACACACACACACACACACACACACACACACACACACACACACACACACACACACACAAACACGCAAACACGCAAACACGCACACACACAGCTTCACCGACACAGTAACACACACTCGCACACAGTTGCTACTGGTGGGATGAGAACCCCTGCCTATGTGCAAATCATCATTACAGTATAGTGCACCTACATGATGTGCCACAGAGAATACACATGTACAGAAAGTCAGTACGGCCTAAGATCGGGGACACCAACACTATAGTTGAATGCATCATCTGGATGGTGGGAGGCATCCTATCAGTTCGGTATGGCAACATACATCCTCACCCCAGTGACCAGTCAGTCCTACATACACACACTGTGGCATTCAGTAATTAATACACCTATGTCATGCACATACAGATACCTCACATGTGTGAGATACACACCCCTGCCTATGTCCTGCTTTATACATTGCAGTCTGTACAGATGTGTACACTAGTGTACAGGAGAGTGAGTAACAATTGAGATGTATTCTCCACAATACGTGACAAATATGGACACACACGCAACCACTCATGCCAGTACTGTGAATCTCAGATCTGCCTAGCTCATGTTATGTATGTCAGACATACAGCAGTATTGCATGTGTTACAAACTGTACTGATGCTTCCTGTGACAACAGTGCTGATATATGCACTAGGGGCGTCATATCTATTAACAAGTGTCAAGTGATTTACCTTCGCTATCACCCTGACAGCTGTCTAAGTTGTGTGTTATTTCCTTCAATTAACAAAACCATTGCTTACCGGTTACACAGGGTACTGTAGGACCGCTTGTGACACACCTTTGGGCTGTCCACAGTAAACATCCATCTGCAAAGATGCCCCGCCACTTAGTTATTTCAACACATCTGTCCATACCTGTGGTACATCTTTCTGTAAATTCAGCATATCACTATATACAGTTGGCAATGTTGAGGCTGTATTGCAGCTGCATGATGTAGTAGGATACACGCCACCTGCTTACATCAGCAACTGCACACGCATGTTATCTGATTGCACAACACTACGTGTACAGGTGTGTAGGTCCTACAATCCTGACATTTGGTCATGTTTGTAGGCATTGCAATTGGCTGATATGTGTAATAACATGCATGAGACATGGACTGTTGTATGATATGATGGGTGACCAGTACAGAGGGGATGTTACCTCTGTCAATATTGACATCACACCTTATGTACTGTTAGCATTCAGCAGCCATGGACCTACATTCCATGTGCATGTGTGCAATGGCTGTAGCCACCTGTTTGCACAAAGGACTACAACAGCTATGCTATTTACAGGTATGTTGTGTGTGTGGCATGTACATATCCAGGGCAGGTACATGTATGTCATATCCATACATGAGGGTGTGTACTGGTCTACAGCAACAGACATCTACTAATGGTGGACAGTACTGAGGACCCTTGGTATGTGTACAGCTGACCTGGTCACAGACAGTGGTATCATTACATTGCATAACACATGATGCAAATTTGTCAGTACATGTGTACTGTCTACAGTTGATGTAGAGCTTAGTACAGTACACAGGTCAAGGGTCACATGGTGGCGTACTCGTCTGTCATACAACATGTATGGTTGCGTGGTGGTGGTCTGAGGGCATGGTGGTGTCTGCAGTTTACATCCTAGAATGCAGCATGTGACACTGTTTCCTGCACATGTCTCATCTGTGATGCCTTTCATGGGAGGACTGGTCAGTACGTGTGAGTGGTCTTTATGTATGTGGGTACACCACCTGGAGTGGTCCGTACCTGTGTTATGGCCCACATGTCTGGTTCTGAGGTATATGGTGGTAGTGCTAGCTTCTGAGGTATATGGTGGTAGTGCTATTGTGCACTACAGAGACATCATCCAGGTGTTTCTCACTGCACAGATGTCAGTACTCCCCATTGTTGGATCTACAGTGGCCAGCTGTGAATATGGACGCTACACAACTAGCACTGGTTAGCATAAGAAAACTATGCAGTTGTCCTGTAGGTGTATGGGAGTTAACCTGTGTTTAGGATATTTGCCTTGGAATGGCACTGTGTGGGCGGATGTCACTTGGGTAATATCCACACTCCCTTGTATCATGGATGCATGTGATATGTGACAAAGGCCTGCCTACTGTCAGCCATGTCATCCCAGAATGACAGCTGATTTATTAAAGACCGGTGTCAAATATATATAGAGCAGTGTTCCTGCTAACAATGACAACTACCAATACCAGAGCCCATTACAATGTGTTATTTACATCTACCTGTAATAGCATGGCCACTGTGGCCCTCTGTGTTTAGCATCAGAGTGCATCCCAGTCAGCCCTGTGCTACCAGGAGTATGAGCATGCCCAGTATATCCTTGTGTAGATGGACACATAGTAGTGCATTCCAACCAGCCCTATGCTACTAAGTGTGTGAGCATGCCCCCTATGCTACTAAGTGTATCAGCATGCCCAATATATCCTTGTGTAGATGGACACATAGTGCATTCCGAACAGCCCTGTGCTACTAAGTGTGTGAGCATGACTAGTGACACCTTGTGTTGGTTATGTGCCTCTGTGTATGGGCATGGCCATTGTAACCCTGTATAGTGGTAGCAGTCATCCATTCCACAGATGGACATACTCCAGGTCAGGGTGGATTCATACTTTAAACACGCAGGTTCACAGGTATGTACATCTTAACTGCCAGCATCCCTGTTGATGTCCGCATTCCCAGACGGTCATAATGACAGCCTTGACATGTGTAGTCTGTGCGGCGCGATTCATATATATGTAGTATTGTAATAGTAATCTGTAATAGGCTGGTGTTCCATACTCGACACTGGCATGTGTGTGTATGTCTGTCCCCGTTTGCCGGTGGACTCTATAAATTGCTTTTAGACTGGCCACACTCCATACGTTTCTTATTCCCACTGTTAGCAAGGCCGATGATGTCACCCATCTACAAGTACACCTCTGGGAGGGCTGTGTTCCAGTAATCTTGGTAGCGTGTTCTGTAACCGTGTAATGCTGTAGTGTAGTAAAGTAGTTAGGTCAGTGTTCTACTCCCACACTTGTCGTGTGTGTGTCTTCTCGTTTGCCTGAAGACTGAGAAATACCTTTATACTGCTCACACTCCATACATTTCTTATACCCACCGTTAGCAAGGCTGATGATGTCACCCATCTAGAAATACACCTCTGGGAGTACTGTGTCCCAGTAATCTCGGTAGCGAGTTCTGTAACTGCATAATGTTGAAGTGTAATAAAGTAGTTAAGTCAGCGTTCTAGTCCCACACTTGGCGTGTGTGTGTGCATGTGTGTCTACCTGAGGACTGAGTAGTACCTTTATGCTGCTCACACTCCATACATTTCTTATACCCACCGTTAGCAAGGCTGATGATGTCACCCATCTACAAATACACCTCTGGGAGTGCTGTGTCCCAGTAATCTCAGTAGCACATTCTGTAATTGCGTAATGCTGTAGTGTAATAAAGTAGTTTGGTCAGTGTTCTAGTCCCACACTTGGTGAGTGTGTTTGTGTGTGTATGTATGTCTCCCCGTTTGCCTGAGGACTGAGTAATACCTTTATACTGCTCACACTCCATACATTTCTTATACCCACTGTTAGCAAGACTGATGATGTCACCAATCTACAAATACACTTCTGGGAGTGCTGTGTCCCAGTAATCTCGGGAGCGCATTCAGTAACTGTGTAATGCTGTAGTGTAATAAAGTAGTTGGGTCAGTGTTCTAGTCCCACACTTGCTGTGTATTTGTGTCTCCCCATTTGCCTGAAGACTAATACCTTTATACTGCACACACTCCATACATTTCTTATACCCACCGTTAGCAAGGCTGATGATGTCACCGACCTACAAATACATCTCTGGGAATGCTGTGTCCCATTAATCTCTGTAGCACATTCTATAACTGCGTAATGCTGTAGTGTAATAAAGTAGTTAGGTCAGTCTTCTAGTCCCACACTTGCCATGTGTGTGTGTGTATGTGTGTCTCCACATTTGCCTGAGCACTGAGTAATAACTTTATACTGCTCACACTCCATACATTTCTTATGCCCACCGTTAGCAAGGCCAATGATGTCACCCATCTACAAATACACCTTGGGAGTGCTGTGTCCCAGTAATCTTGGTAGCGCGTTCTGTAACTGCATAATGCTGTAGTGTAATAAAGTAGTTAGGTCAATGTTCTAGTAACACACTTGCCATGTATGTGTGTCTCTCCATTTGCCTGAGGACTGAGTAGTACCTTTATACTGCTCACACTCCATACATTTCTTATACCCACCGTTAGCAAGGCCGATGATGTCACCCCTCCACAAATACACCTCTGGGAGTGCTGTGGCACACTAGTATTGGTAGTGCATTCTGTAACTGAGTAATGCTGTAGTGTAGTAAAGTAGTTAGGTCAGTGTTCTAATCCCAGACATGCCAAGTGTGTGTGTGTGTGTGTGTGTGTGAGAGTGTGTGTGTGTCTGTGTGTGTGTGTCTGCATGAGACAAGTACAGTGCTTTGTAGTATTTGCTGTAGGGTGTGCTCTAAATGCGTGTTTCTGCAGTGTGATATGGTAGGGGTTTGTATGCAGGACAGGGCAAGTGTGTGTTTGTCTGTCAGAGCCTGTGTAGAGGTGGCCATGATTGTCTTACCATTGGACATGTTTAGGAGGAGGTTTTGTAGTGTTCCTATATAGTATCCATCTTATGACACATTGGCCACCTCACGAGGAGTACAGCTGTCAGTCAGCCATGGCACTGAGTTGGTAAGCCTACCCATACATCTAGCAAAAGGGCTGGTGAACTAAGTATGCAGCTCTATTAGCACCTGGTATATGTCCCATACCCATGTGCTATGCACATACAACCTTGCCTAGGATATCCCACTATGTTGCTAGTAACATGCACATTGAGGAGAGATAGTAGGCATGGTGTGACCGCAGTGGCCTGCAGAGGACATGGCACCCTGTACAGCGGTACAATTGGCACATATATGCGGACATTGTGCCTTCACTATGTTCCACACTGAATGGCTGCAACATATGTGGTGCCATCATAGGTGATCCACTAAGGCCAGAGAATGCTGTACACATGTGCCCTGTATGGACCCATGCCACTGACACCACGGAATACCTGTCCATTCTATACATGCAGGTGCAGGGCCGACCTGCTCACTGTAAGCAGTTTCACCACACCAGGCCAGTATTGGCATATCGGGGTATAACAGGCTGTGTACACTACATGTGTCTGCCAAACCAGATACACCTGTACATGTCACTGTACAGTATTGTGGAACATGTAAATTCCAGGCAATGTCCATGTGAAGGACTATCAAATACAGACATGGCATGCATTGCAAAGCCATGGCCCTACACATTGGTAACCAGGATGCCAGACCAGATATTGCAGTACCATTCTGTGTGGGACATTGCATACACTACACCCCTGCACTGCACACCATTGTTGGGTGATGCAATGGCAAGTATTACCCCTCACCCACCCTTGTACAGCCATCTTGCACAGCCAAAAACTGCACACCCATGGAGCAATGCATACGCGCATGGCAGTACTGACACCCTGTGTCTGCATGTGGGTTGTGATAATCCCAACCAAAGTCACTCCCAGTATAAACCTCGTTGGCATACCAACAGTTGTCAAGCACTTTCACATGGCCTAGCCAACTGAACCTCCAGATATCCCCTGTGGTGCATGTGGTCCTGTACATTACTGCAGTGTGACAAACTAAGTAGTTACATTGTGTATTTGCCGCCCTGGTGAAGGTGTCAATGCGTGTCCATTAGAGTGTGGTTGTGGTGACAATGGCATCCATTCACATGGACTGACATGTGTGCCACACCTAATGTATGTCTTCTATAGCTGTTGCAGATGGCACTCACTCACCTACACACATGTTCTTACAGCACTGCAACATGGTGCCTCTGTGGCACATGTAGTAACGTCATGCACATGTAATAGTAATGAGTAGTCAGGGGTTTGACCATGTACTATTCAGCATGTGGCAGATTATGGTGAAGTCTCCAAGCCCTTCCCTGGTGTACATTGCGTGTCCCTCACACACACTCTCTGGTGGATGTGAAGGTGTATGCCTGCACAGCAGCAGCATGTGTATTGTAACAGCTGGAAATGGTTAGGTGATGGCCTCTGCACCTATTGCAGTCCTCCTCTAGCTGATTGCATGTGGTACAGCTGTAATGGTGTTCCCATAGCCATCCGCATGATAAAGACAGTACACTATTTAGGGAAAGATGTTATTATCTGGCCGTGACAGTCGCTGTGAGTGGTACCTGGATGTGGTGTTCTGACACGGCATCGCAAATGATATCTGGATGTACCTTAATAATTTTCAACAGTGGCAAATAGCCTAATGACAGGAGGGTGATGTGCCACACAACTATAGCATGTAAGTGTAGCTATGCTGGATTGAGACTACTGCCTGTTTAACATGTGTGTGGTAATGGCTATTCTGCATGTTAAAATGAGGACATGACAGTACTCTGTTCATGAGGGAACCCTATCTGTAAGGCCATCTGTGAACAAGTCAGTGTGTACAACCATTTGTCTCCTGTGTTACACAATGAACACACATCTGTGCACAGCAGAAGCATGGTGTGAGGATTGCAGACAGTACATGATGATAGGGATGTGTTACTGTCATTGCATCCCTGACTGGACATGTGTCAAATGAGACAGTGGTATGACTGATACTGTGTGGGATTCCCAGTGACAAGCCAATGATGGACAACTGTTCATAGCTGCAGTCACATGTCTACTACACATTGTACAGTTGCCATGCGGTATATATGCATGTGTTGTGCTCCCTCTGCAAATGTATAAAATCTGTTGGGTTGCTGGTGATATCTATGCATACTGTCGTAGGTAATCCTGTATGCTGTTGTCTATCACTAAGCCATATGTGAGTTTAAAACACAACACCATAGGCCGAATGTGTTTATAGGTCCAGGCAAATCCTCCTGTCCCACTTCAGCTGACCATGGCACCGGGCACTAGCAAATAGCCATTAACAACAACCTCTGTTGGCTATGCACCACCTTCTGGTGGCTCCACCACTGAGGATGGAGCATGTCCCCCTTGGGAGCAGGACCGGACAGGTACATATCTGCAGTTCTGCGGTCCCGGACATGTCTTGTAGGTGGCTTCCTAAGAGGTTATGAAGCCAGATACGCCAGTTCAAAGGCAGAGTGTCACATTTACAGGGTGATGCTGCCTGTCCTGGCTGTCCTGGACAGCCCACAGCAGTGCTTCCTTTGCAGCTGTGTAGGTGCAGTGGCAGTTGCCCATGGTTGGAGACCTCCATCCCACTGTTCCCATGGGCTTTTGAATGCCGAAGACCCTTCTCCATCCAGGATGTATCCCCCCCCAACATGTGTCATATACCAACCCTGTATGATGTCATCTCTGTGCTCCTACCTATCCTCCACGGCCATACCTACACTCCTTCCCCAACATCTGACCCTAACTTATGGAAACATAAGGCCATTCGGCTCCTAGGACACCATCTGCCCTATACATAGCTGTCCATTACACAGAAGTGCCCACTGGACACATGAAACCCTTGTAATATGCATCATAACATACTACTGTTATCCTCACCACTGTCCATCAGGCGCACGGTCCTGGTATGCACATCACTCCTACATGGTTCAGGTACATGTGAAGAGGACGACCCCATTGTACATAAAACACTACCGGTCCCTCTATGGTTACCCCATTTACCTTTATCATGATGATGATGTTGCACATTGCAGGGCTACTGTTCACACATAACAACTGAACAGGTACTGTTGTGTTAATGTACATTACATGCACAGAGTGATGTATACGGCCAATGTACAACTATTGTCTGTCTGAGGGAGTCTTGTGATCACATAGTGCAACACCACTACATAATACAGGCGTTGCTGGTATTTCCCATTTCATTCCTTTGTAATGCTTTTTTGCCACATGGCATGTCCCTGATACATCTCTATATATGTATGTACCTATATAATGGACATAAACACTCACATGTATTTCTACATGATGGGATACATTCCTATACTGTTGAATGACTGCACTGTATGATATCCTCTGGTTACAGCCTCTTTCACTTGATTAGCCTCTACATTGCTTAACCAATCCAATACTTGCATACTGGTAGCCAAACACGCTTACACCTGCTCGTTCACGCACTTGCTAATGCACCGGCATTGGTGCTTGCATCTGTCACTCACACCCCTGGGTGTGAGTGAGGACCATAGTATTACCTTGTGATGCCTATTACATCGTACTACATGACTCCAGTATTGGGACTGGCCACCCATTAGGCGACGGCATCGCGTTCGGCTGTACAGAATCTGTGGCCTGTCCAGTGACACAATCATATGTGTGCATACCTCATACAATGTTCTCCCACCTTGTGATGCCTATTACATTGGAATACATGAATACAGTATCGGAAATGGCTGCCTATTATCCGACGGCATGGCATTTGTCTGTACGGAATCAGTGGCCTGTCTAGAGATTCATTCATATTTGTGTGTTCCTCTTAGGCATACCTTGTGAGGCCTATCACATCGGACTACATAATTACAGTCATAGCTGGCCTTAGGCATAGGCCAACTAAGTGTCCACCTAGGGCACCACTTTTGTGGGTGCACTTTACTAGTATTTATTTGGTGTAGGTAGACCAGGATGGGGGCACTGGGTGGTGTGGTGGGGAGTGCAGTTGTGCTCTCTGCCTAGGGCATCAGTTGATCTAAACCCACTACTGACTACAGTATCAGGAATGGCTCCCCATTAGGTGACCACATGGCATTTGTATGTACAGAATAAGCTGCCTGTCTGGTGCATCATTCATAATTGTGTGTTCCTTTTACAATCTGCTCCCACCTTGTAATGCCTATCACATCGGACTACATGACTACAGTATCGGGAATAGCTGCCCATTAGGTGACGGCATGGCATTCAACTGTACAGAATCAGTGGCCTGACCAGTTAATTAATCATATTTGTGTGTTCCGCATACACTCTGCTCCCATCTGGCTGATACATGGGAACCGAGACCCTGCATTACAAACGAGTAGTTGGGTTGTGGTAGCCACATCCGTCGATGGGTCATGCTAAATCATACCTATTATAGGTTTGCCACCTTCTCAATTGGCCAAGGTTGGACTTTAGGGTAACCACCTGTCCCACTTTGCAAGGGACAGTGCAAAAATAATCAAGACATAGCACACGTCCAGATTACAGGACATTATTATATTCTACATTTCATTAATGATTGCATAAAACAGTTATTTGATATATGACACTTCTATATGTTATATGAAGTAGCATAAGCAATTCAAATGCAACTAGATGAAGCTTTTATTTGTGCAAATAAGTGTAATCCTGTACTATGCATGGCTGTTGGTATATTTAGCCCTGGAATGTCTAACATTTCTACAGAATATGTCCCACTCTGGCCATTTGGAAAGGTGGCAACCCTATAGGACCTGTATGTACAGATGTCAGACTTTGCAGGGCAACACACCCGCAGCCAGTAGAAAGGAGTGCACATCACTGTTTCGCCTAAATAAAAGGATACTCTTGTAGCATTATAGTTGCTTATACTGTTACCTATAACATTTAGGTGTTTCAGAGGAACATAATTGTTTTTATGCTACTACTACAGGCAATATAGGTAGCCTTTGCCCTAAATCACAGGACATTTGCCTTAATTAATGTTATTATGCAGGACACAACTGCCCACAGGGGAGTGTCCCTCGCAAAGGTGGACAGGTGGTAACTCCATACCTTTTATTCTATCAATCTTCTAAGGTAGTCAGTGGAACATGTGCTTTCTCTCACTATCAGACCTCTCATACGAATGGGGAAGAATAAACACTGAATCAGGGACAATGCATAACGACCTCAGGGACACATTTAGAAGGTTGGTGCTATTAACCTGACACATTGACGGACACAGAACACATATGTATTCATACACATTTTCTGAGGTGCATGCAGTTTACGACTCTTACATGTTGTCATTATTCATTATATGTATTCCTCCACCTTTCCTCCTAATATCACTAGTTCTAGGATGGTTTAGTTGATACTGTGTTAGGATTCTGATTCGTAATCATGGACGTCCCTGGTAATCGGGGACAGTTCAATGATATGGTCCCTATGTATTCCCCCAATGGTTTACGGACTGTTCAGTAGATGTGCTCTTATAGTTTGGGAGGTATGGGCATTTGCTATACCCACATCGGAATATTACTTATACCCACGGGGCGGTCCTAATACATGTCGGCCAGCCGTCACATGCACCCCCTCGCTCCATAATCACATACCCATAGTTCATCCACCTGCCACTACTCTGTAGCACTCATCCTTACTGTGGGCGCAGGTGGACGCAGGTGGGATATGAACACACCCCTACACACTGCCCACTCTCCCCATGTCAGGCAACATGCCGTACGTTGTGTCAACCCATGTGTTATCAGGCTTGCACAACCTACTGTTGCATGTACAGCTACATCCTGGTCGTAATGGTGTTCCACCATTGGTTGAAAGGTACCAAATTTTTTTGTCCCGCAAGGGACGTTGCTGTCCATGTTTAAAGTGTAGACCTTGTAGATCTCTCCCACTGGTAGTTTCCTGCTGGTGGTCTGCAAACCAAGTGTTGTATTTACCTTTATTGCATGTCTGTATGTCTCACTGGCCTAGCTGGGGTGGGTGATAAGTAGACGTTTGTTGAGTGGACCTCCCAACAACATATCCCCGGTCTAAACATGTTACCCATAACTGCTGTAACATAACCTAGGTATATACATGTGTATATTTACTGTAACATATATATATTTATTTACATTCATATATAAAGACATATCTGCATATGTATTCATACATGTATATTCATATCTTGCTGTTTTATATATATATATATATATATATATATATATATATATATATATGTGTATGTATATATATATATATATATATATATATATATATATATATATATCTATATATATATATATATATATATATATATATATATATATATATATATATATATATATATAGTTTTATATATATGTACATCAGTGTGTCAATACATTCCACACTCATACGCACTTACACATGCGTAATGATGTTTATAAGCTTCACCAGCATACTAGTGCCTTATTCATTATAACACCGACACATTCCAGTCATCATCTTGTAATCGGTATGTAGCACATTATACAGCGGACAGATGTCGCTATATGTTCTTCATGTACGGATTATCGATGGTAATTGGAATGTGATAGTGTAATTCAACCCATCCCTCTTCTGCACAGCCTGTTATTCCATGTACTGTTGATGTTTGTATGGGCACATTCCTATTATTTATGTCAACAAACGGAATGCATGTGCTACAGAATTTGTATGTCAACATATATTGTTGTCTGCATGTGAGTATGCATATATACCTGTTACGACCTAGCTGACCTCCATGGGGTGGTCCATTAGAACTAGCCCATCCAACTCTGGCATGCCTGAATCCATAATTGCATACCCATAGCTCCTCCATCCCACCCATACAAAATTTACAGGATTAATATCTATTATCCACTTGTTATCGCAGCCATGACACACCTTTACACATTTCCCTCTCCAGAGCTTTTGGGGCCCTACACACATTCTGTCCCACCTCGTGTATTCACAGGGTCTCCCGCCATGTATATTTGCACATATGTGCCTTTCCTGGTGTTATGGAATACATCCATTTGCGCTTTCCAATTTTTGGAGGTCCCAGCATGGAACTACATTCCGCCTGTGTGTAAAGTAGACCTAGCATTTCAACGATGTTACTCCCAGTGGTAATACCCTGCCTGTGGTGTGAGTAGTGGTGCTCTGCTCACTCCTGGACAGCTTTTTATGACATACGCTGAAAGCACTTTACAATACCAACATTGCTCTTGAATCCCTTCACATTCCTTGTATATGCTTTACTGTTACAATGTCCATTCTTTATATATATATTTCTCATGTATGTAGATATATATAAGTTAGAAATGACAAAAGATGAGCAATGGCAAACAATCCCAAAATAGGCTGGTTTAATGTATTAAGTTAGCAAAGCTGGAACCCAATGTCTCTCCTTCCTCAGACAAAAATTACAAACAACTACATACCATATTTATACAATGTAGTTTCAATTATGCAATCAGATTTAATTGAATAATTACAGCGTAATAAATAAAAAACAATAAGTTAAATAAAAACCTATTGAA
>NC_056725.1:488004912-488022412 GCF_019279795.1 Protopterus annectens | reverse complement strand
GCTTTTGCGCGATTTTGCGCAGAGTGCAGCATCGGGCAGTGCCGCTTAAACGGGTTTAAACTATTCCCGGCTCCACAAAGTCTGCTCCTCACTTTTTCCCTTAGAACTGTTCTAAATCTCAAAGTAAGCACTCTGTTTTCATTCTAAAGCCCGGCACTTGATCTTATAAGTAATCTTATAAGTAAACACTAACTAAAGCACTACACCCTCTTATACTCCTTATAATTACTTGGCTCCCTATTGGTCCTTTCTGATCAGTCAAAAAACTGTTCCTTATACGGTTCTGGCATGTCCAATTGTCAGTTTCGGGTTTACTCTCCAGTTCATCTGGTGAATCTGGGTATCTTGAGGCAATGTTACAACTGCCTTATGTACACAGACCACCCTGTCCTCCTCCCATCAAACTCAAATATATGTGAGAGATGCAACTATATAGCCAGACTGGAGGCTGAGCTCTCTCAACCCAGCACTGGCACAGTTTCTCAGGAGGAGAAGGTAACCACACACACCACTATTCCAGTCTCACATAGACCTATCACATCAGAAAACCAAACACATAAACACACAAAAACATACTCAGAGGCTCTAAATAAAAATCTGCCAAAGCAGCAGAGACCTCCAACGCAGACATCCAAGCAACTGCTACCCTGCAACAATACCCACGTATCACATATTTCACAAAGTCAGTGTGCCACACAGCCACAGCCCTTAAGACTAAACAACACACCTAACACACTTGTAATAGGGGACTCTATTGTCAGACACACTGACGTCCCTCTCACCAGAATGAACAAGGAGAAGGTCACTGTAAGCTGCCTGTCAGGTGTCAGGATCCACCACATAACACAATCACTCCAAAGCAAGTACAAATATGACTCTGTCATTGTCCATGCCGGCGTGAATGACCTGAGACGTACCTCCCTAGACTACATGAAAAGAGACATAGAGGAGCTCTCTGATCATGTAGCCCAGACCGGTATGACCCTGACCTTGAATAGCATCTTGCCCTCACCAAGAATGATGCCACAGTATAAAGACAAAATGATCAATTTTAACAAGTGGCTAAAGTATTGGTGTCATTCTAAGGGGATTCAGTGTCTGTCAGCCTGGAATGACATGCTTGACAAGCCACGTTGCTTCGCTAGGGACGGCTTGCACCTGTCACCCCTGGGCTTCGAATACTGGCTAAGGCTCTTGCCACCCCCATAGTGCCTTTTTTAGGCAAGACTCAAAAGACAAACCCACCTCCATAAGCAACACAAGAAAAAAAAAACTAAGGGTAATGCTGCTGAACGCCAGAAGTCTAAACCTCAAGATGCATGCACTCGAGGCTCTCCTCAGTATGGAGAATATCGATATCTGTGCAGTGACAGAGAACTGGTTCAAGGCCCCAGAGAGCACCCCAGCACTACCAGGTTATACCTCATACCATGCTTTTCGGCCCCAAAACTCGGACCGAACCACAAAAGGAGGGGGAGTATCCATATTCATCAAAGATACCCATACCTCCAGGTTAGTGGCACTACACGAAGCATCTGAGACCATCCATGTACAGTTAACAGTGGGCAAAACTGCCTTTCAGGTTGTAGCCTGCTACAGACCACCCTCCCAAACTCAGGAACCCCACTCGGCCTTCCTGAGAATACTGAAGAATATGAAGGTCTCTCCAAACACAATAATATTGGGTGACTTCAACTACCCAAACATTGACTGGGAAAACTACTCAAGCCCCAACACCCTTGCCCAATGGTTCCTAGAATTTATAAACTCAAATACTATGGAACAACTGGTCACCACTCCCACAAGAGGGGATAACATATTGGACCTGGTCATCACCAACATGGGGACTCTATGTTCCACACCAGAGGTATGTCCCTCATTGGTAAGATCAGACTATAAATTAATCTCACTGGACATCCATATCCCATCCCCACCCCCAGCCAAGGAAATCACGGTGAAAAATTTCTCAAAAGCAAATTTCACACTTCTCAAGACCGAGGTAGAATCCTTCAAAGCCACTGGGCCAGTGTAAAATACTGCCCAAACAGCAGAATCCTTTACAAATGCATTCTATGGACACCTACAGGAATGCATAGATCGTGCTATCCCAAATAAAACCAAGACTCACTCCTCCAAAGGCAGGAGACCAGTCTGGTGGACTCCAGCCATAAATAAGCTATACAACAGAAGGAGGAAGCTGATATATGATAGAGCACAATCCCAAAACGGGAAGGCATCTCTGATCAGTACTAGCAAGAAACTATGATCCCTCATAAAATTATCTAAGGCCAACTTCGAAAGAAAAATTGACCAAGACACTAAAGATAATTACAAGGCCTTCTTTAGTTATGTCAGGAATCTGGGGGGCAACTCCCAGATATGCTCTGAGTTAGTACAAAATGACAAAAATACACTGATCCCATAGACATTGCCAACATCCTGGCAGACAGGATCAGTGCAAACTTTCTCCCCCCTTCCCCCCAAAAGACAAAATGTCTATCCCAACAGAATGTAGCCTCCCTGACATCACAAATGCACAGGTGAGAGCTGCCCTCTCCAAAGCAAAAAACACAGCATCAATGGGACCAGATGGTGTCCCGGGCTGCATCTTACACGAGCTCCAAGAAGAACTAAACCCTCACATAAAGTCACTGTTCAATCTCAGCCTTACTACAGGATATGTACCCAAGGAATGGCATACAGCAACAGTGGTCCTGCTCCACAAAGGTGGTGCCACAATGGACCCAGGAAACTATCACTCTATAAGCCAGACTAGTCTGGTCTGCAAAGCTATGGAGCGTATCATCATGGAACTCATAAACAAGGACATTGGTAACCTCCAGACACTGGATCCCACCCAATTTGGCTTTGTTATGGCAGATCTTGCCTCTTGAACCTGGTCGACTTATTTGAAACAGTTACCAAGGCCATAGATGAAGGGAAGGTAGTCCACCTGGCCTACCTGGACCTTGCAAAAGCCTTTGACACAATACCCCACTCGGGCATCATAAATAAGCTCACCAGCTTAAATATCAACCCCTATGTCACAAGATGGGTTGCAAACTGGTGCAGGGATAGAACCCACATGGTCACTATTGCAGGTGCCATGTCAGACTCCAAAGCAGTTACAAGTGGCATCCCACAAGGCTCAGTCCTGGGACCTCTCTTGTTCAGTATATACTTCTCTGAGGTACAGGCCAATATGGGAGGACTATGGGTGACCAAGTTCGCAGATGACTGCAAGCTGGGAGCCATAATCGACTCTCCAGCTGACACAAGCATCCTCCAAAAGGGTCTCATAGAGACGGATAACTGGTGCCAGAGCCATGGCCTTAAGCTAAATGCCAAAAAGTGCATAGTCATCCCCTTCGGGAAAAACAAAGTGCCCACAAATTACCACATAGGTGGTAATCCATTAAGTACGGAAGAAGTAATTAGGGATTTGGGGACCCAATTAGATAGAAACCTCTCTTTTCACAATCATGTTGCCAGAGTGGTTAGAAAGACCTTCTATATAGCCCACCTTATCACGAAAGGGTTCACATCTAGAACAGGAGAGGTCATTGTGCCCCTCTACTCATCACTCATCAAGCCCATAATTGAATACAATGCCCCATTTGGGATGTACCTTACCCAACACCTGCAGCAATTGGAGAGGCCCCAAAAGTACCTCACCAAGAGGATCAAGAGACTAAAACAGATGCCCTATGCAGTTCGGCTAAAGAAACTCCAGCTCTACTCAGTTGCTTACCGCCTACTCAGAGGTCATCTATGCCTGATGTATAAAGCCATGTCCAACCCAGAATTAATGGACATGCTCCACCTCAGGAAATCCAAATCCCTTAGAGCTACAATCTCCAGGGACTTAAACCTCAGCACATAAATAAATAGGACATGCTGGAGGGATAGATTCATATCCCAGAGGCTACCCTCACTCTGGAACACAATCCCAGTCCATGTTAGGCAGAGCCCCTTGTTGACCCTCTTCAAGAGAAATCTTGATGAGTGGATGGGAGATCATAAGTTCACCCCTGGGATCTCTTCTGTGTCCCTGCTAGACAGGGGCACAGTAAACTAACCTTAAAAGGGCTATCTTCTGTGACCTACTCTATAGAGGCACAGTAAACTGATCTAAAAGGGTGGTAAAAGCCAAACACACTCTCTCTAGGCTTGTAAATGCCCCAGGGCAGATATCCTAGTATAAACCTATGAACCTATGAACCTATTGCACATTATAATGTTCCCATGTTTCTGGGACTGTATTGCGGATGTGTATATTTATTCTTTGGTTATCTTCCTGATTCACACACCGCTCCCTCATAGACCTCCAGTTCACCTATTGTGCATCCAACCCAGTCTCCCATTGGCAATATATTACATTACCCGTCACCCCCCACCCCCATATTCCACAATCAACATTCATCCCTTCTCTAGTTGATGGCCCATAGCACAGTCAACAGAACACATTGCGTACACTACATATCTCTGGGACCAATATGGTTGTGAGGTCTACACTAACATTTCAGATCAAACACATGCTGTACGTCATGCACATAGGTACTCGTAAATACTTATCTTTCATGACATGGTAGGTAGACCCGGGTAATACCCGTTCATCTATAGGCTGTCCTGGCAAGGACGTCTTGGACCTCAAATGGGCAGATATTGGGCAAATGCTCTGACCATCGGTAGGGTTGCCACCTTTTCATTTGACTTGGATGGGACATTTTTATGACACACATCTGAGTTTACAGGCCAACACATACCCATGGTCATTAGAAAGGAGAGTACTTTAGTTTCATGCCTACATATAAGCTTTTATTGTTGTAGTGGTGTAGTTGCTTATGCTGTTTTGTTTACTTGCTTATTATGTTTCTTGTCACATGGTATTTTATATACGGACATATGTACTGTATGGGACTATTTCATAACATATGGGACATAATTATGTCCTACTATCGCAGGACATTTCACATTTATTATGAATTTGGTATGGACACACCTGCCTAGAGGGGGACTGTCCCTCACAATGTGGAACAGGTGGTAACCCATACCACTGGGCTAGGCTTGACAATTGGTGGTGCGCTAACACGATGCGTTTCGCTTCCACTTGGTATAACTAGCAACACTACAATGGAATACAGGCATGGGGTTTTAAATATCTTTGTTCAAGGGACGGGGACTCAATATTCAGCTACGTGCCTTTGGGTTTACTTCTTATTGTGGTGTTCGTAAGTTGTCTTTTATGCTTTGCGTACATTTCAGTATCCACAGACACTGACAGGAGTGATTACTATTGGTGGCAGGCTGTACTAGTCAGCATTTTAGGTTGCGCGTATGCAGCCGACATGATCACGCCTCCGTGCAGAGCTTGGACATGCCCCCTGCACTCGTACTCGTTTCCTATGCACGTGGCCATTATGGCAACATGCCTTCATTAATATGCATGTGGTGCTGCTGCGCCATCTCTACGCCGCATGGTCGGCGCAAGGCTAACGCCGTACTTGCGCCAAGCTTCATGAATCCCGGGGTATATGTTATCACCACTGGCATTCATTATGTATTTAGTATACACTATATGTTATTACCACTGGCATTAGTTATGTATTTAGTATACAGTATATGTTATCACCACTGGCATTCACTATGTATTTAGTATACACTATATGTTATTACCACTGGCATTCATTATGTATTTAGTATACAGTATATGTTATCCCCACTGGCATTCATCATGTATTTAGTATACAGTATATGTTATCACCACTTGCATTCATTATGTATTTAGTATATACTATATGTTATCACCACTGGCATTCATTATGTATTTAGTATACACAATATGTTATTACCATTGGAATTTATTAAGAATTCAGTGCACACTACATGTTATCATTACTGACTTTCATCACAAATCCAGTATACACAATTTATCACCACTAGCATTCAACATGAGTTTGTTGCATAGTATGGCAGAGATTCATAGACTTGTAGTGTATGGTGTAGCACTAATTAGTGTGATGTGCATCTGTACATGTGTGTGTATGTTTATGTGTGTGTGTGTGTGTGTGTGTGTGTGTGTGTGTGTGTGTGTGTGTGTGTGTGTGTGTGTGTGTGTGTGTGGGTGTATGTGTGTCCATCCCATGAACAGGGTGAAGGTGATAATAAGATAATACATAATGGAAGTCTTCTTTTCTGAGGACCATCTTGTATAGCAAACTCCTTGAATAGTAGCACTGTACAGGCACAAAACCTCATCTTTGAACCCCAGCCTATATCATATGTTATCACCACTGTATCCATGACACAAAAACAGGAAGATGTAGGAAAGCTGAAAAAATGTACAGAAAAAGGCCTTCCATGGAAGCATTGTCTTTGCTTGCCTTTCCAAAGTTATCCCAGCCCTCCAATGATTTTGGTCACTTCAATAGATTGTAGTTATTTTTCTCAATTGCAGACTACTAAACTTAATATGAGTCACTGGGCATTAATTCCTATTTGAAATTTAGAATGTCATTATTTAAGATATGCAGCCTGTGAATCTTAGATTATTTGATATATTGTCTAAAGTTAATTTCACATTTGTGTAATTTAAAGCCATAGTGGTATAATGATTAGTTCTGCAGCCTCTCATTTCCAGAATTAAGGGTTTAAATGCTGCCTTTATTGTCTACATGAAATATGGAGTAGCTGTTTATGATGATGATGGTGGGGAGGGGACTTTTGTGAGCACTCAGCCTTCCTGCGTATCCCAAAGATATACTGATTCAGATGACTGTCGTCTAAGAAACAACTGTTAGGTTTATATTGTGGGAAAGTTTTTCCCTATAAAGCATTATACTTAAGCAGGATTAACTTGGTTAGCAAAATAAATAAACTAATCAATCAACAACCTTTTTAAAGTTCTAGTTTTAGCATTAACTAAAGAGTAACTGACATTTTTGTTACCTAATGGGTAGGACATTTAACCCAGCCACTGGGGATGCACAAGCCAGTGCATTTCTTTGTGCCGGTCCCAAGCCCGGATAAATGGGCAGGAAGGGCATCCGCATAAAACTTCTGCCAAAAATTACTGATGCGGAGAACTTTTCATAATTGCATACCTCGGGTCGAGGCCGGGTTAACACCCACCGCCACCAGTACTGTTAGCCAACAGGGTGCTGGATGGGTGGGCTGTGTTGGGCGAGGGAAGAGGGAGGAGGAGGCGTGCCCAAAGGCAGGAAGATAGGAGGAAGGTTAGGAGTGTAGCAGTGAGGGTAGGAACTTTGAATGTTGGCAGTATGACTGGTATAGGAAGAGAGCTAGCTGATATGATGGAGAGAAGGAAGGTTGATATATTGTGTGTGCAAGAGACCAGATGGAAGGAAGTAAGGCCAGGTGTTTAGGAAACGGGTTCAAATTGTTTTATCATGGTGTGGATGGCAGGAGAAATGGGGTAGGGGTTATACTAAAGGAACAATATGCCAAGAGTGTTTTAGACGTGAAGAGAGTGTCTGACCGAGTGATGTTTATGAAGCTCGAAATTGATGGTGTAATGATGAATGTTGTTAGTGCATATGCTATGGAAGAGAAAGAGAAATTTTGGAGTGAGTTGGATGAAGTTGTGGTGAGTGTACCCAAGGGTGAGAGACTAGTGATTGGAGCGGACTTTAATGGGCATGTTGGTGAAGTGAACAGAGGGATGAGGAAGTGATGGGTAGGTATGGTGTTAAGGAGAGGAATGCAGAAGGTCAGATGATTGTGGATTTTGCTAAAAGGATGGACATGGCTGTGGTGAATACGTATTTTAAGAAGAGGGTGGAGCATAGGGTGACGACAAGAGTGGAGGAAGATGCTCACAAGTTGATTATATACTATGTAGGAGGGCCAGTCTTAAGGAGATTGGAGACTGTAAAGTGGTGGCAGGTGAAAGTGTAGTTAAGCAGCATAGATTAGTGGTATGTAGAATGACGTTGGTGATCAAGAAGAGGAGGAGGAATGGAAAGCTGTGCCAAGGATTAAATGGTGGAAGTTAAAAAGAGTTAAGACAGGCACTGGGAGGCAGTGGAGAGTTACCGAATAGCTGGGTAACTACAGCAGAACTAGTAAGGGTGACTGCTAGAAAGGTGCTTGGTGTGACATCTGGACAGAGGAAGGAGGACAAGGAGACCTGGTGGTGGAATGAGGAAGTACAGGAGAGTATACAGAGGAAGAGGCTGGCGAAGAAGAAGTGGGATTGTCAAAGAGATGAAGAAAGTAGACATGAGTATAAGGAGATGAGGCGCATGGCAAAGAGAGAGGTGGCAAAAGCTAAGGATAGGGCATATGGAGGTGTACGAGAGATTGCACACTAAAGAGGGAGAAAAGGACCTGTACCGATTAGCTAGACAGAGGGACAGAGCTGGGAAAGATGTACAGCATGTAAGGGTGATACAGGATAGTGAGGGAAAGGTACTCACAAGAGAGGAGAGTGTTTTTGAGTAGATGGAAAGAGTATTTTGAGAGGCTGATGAATGAAGAGAATGAGAGAGAGAGAAGGTTGGATGATGTGGGGATAGTGAATCAGGAAGTGAAACAGATTAGCAAGGAGGAAGTAAGGGCAGCTATGAAGAGGATGAAGAATGGAAAGGCTGTTGGCCCAGATGACATACCAATGGAAGCATGGAGGTGCTTAGGAGAAATGGCAGTGGAATTTCTAACTAGATTGTTTAATGAAATTTTGGAAAGTCAGAGGATGCCTGAGGAGTGGAGAAAAAGTGTTTTGGTACCTATCTTTAAGAATAAGGGTGATGTGCAGAGCTGCAGTAACTACAGAGGGATAAAACTGATTAGTCACAGCTTGAAGTTATTGATGATTAGTGATCAGCAGTATGGTTTCATGCCAGGAAAGAGCACTACAGATGCAATGTTTGCTCTGAGAGTGTTGATGGAGAAATACAGAGAAGGTCAGAAGGAGTTGCATTGCGTCTTTGTAGACTTGGAGAAAGCATATGACAGGGTGCCTAGAGAAGAGTTGTGGTATTGTATGAGGAAGAGTGGTACAGGATATGTACGAGGGTAGTGTGACAGTGGTGAGGACTGCAGTGGGAGTGACAGATCCGTTTAAGGTGGAGGTGGGATTACATCAAGGATCAGCTCTGAGTCCTTTCTTATTTGCAGTGGTGATGGACAGGTTGACAGATGAGATCAGACAGGAGGCCCGTGGACTATGATGTTTGCAGATGACATTGTGATCTGTAGTGAGAGTAGGAATCAGGTTGAGGAGACTCTGGAGAGGTGGAGATATGCTCTAGAGAGCAGAGGAATGAGGGTCAGCAGGGCTAAGACAGAATATATGTGTGTAAATGAGAGGAGGGTAGAGGAATGGTGAGGATGCAGGGTACTTGGGATCAACAGTTCAGAGTAATGGTGAATGTGGAAGAGAGGTGAAGAAGAGAGTACAGGCAGGGTGGAATGGGTGGAGAAGAGTGTCAGGAGTGATTTGTGACAGACGGGTATCCGTAAGAGTGAAAGGAAGGTCTACAAGAGTGTAGTGAGACCAGCAGACAGTGGCATTGACAAAAGGCAGGAGTCAGAGCTGGATGTGGCAGAGTTAAAGATGTTAAGATTTGCAATCGTGTGACTAGGATGGATAGGATTAGGAATCGGTATATTAGAGGGTCAGCTCATGTTGGACAGTTTGGAGACAAAGCAAGAGAGTTTGGGCATGTGCTGAGGAGGGATGATGGGTATATTGGGAAAAAGATGCTAAGGATGGAGCTGCCAGGTAAGAGGAATAGAGGAAGGCCTAAGATAAGGTTTATGGACGTGGTGAGAGAGGACATGCAGGCGGTTGGTGTGACAGAGCAAGATGCAGAGGATAGGAAGAAATGGAAAGAGATGATGAATGATGATGATGATGAATGGGTAGGACATTTCTGTTGCAGTTCCCAGTCACCTCTGTGTCAGCACTTAAAGAGACCATATAAAAGGGATTTGGAACATTACAGTTGAATACTGTTGTGTCTCAGTCTTGCATGCACAGAGAAAGATGTTTACATTTTGAAATTTGTTAATACAATAAGACCTAAACAAGGACACCGAGTCCATATTTTCCACTCTAACTATACAACATAATTTAATGGTATAGTGCCAATGAAAGTAGAGTTGTTTAATAATATGATATGAGTCTGTAGTATATATGATACAAAGTGATCACAAGATTTTTGACGCAGATGTATGAATAATTTCTGCAGTGTGTAAGCAGCCCTATAGAATTCCAGTTTAGATATATAGACTGTAATAAAATAGTCTATCTTCAAGTGCCATGTAGTAAGAGGCACAGAACATGTTCTATCATGCCTGATGACTAGACTTGCTTAGGATGCTGTTGTATGTTATTCTTCTAGTGGCTTCTAGCTCATCATTGTGATGTAAATACAGCGACTATATCAGCCAAGCATAACAGAGACCTTTCAAATCAGCTATTGCACACATGTTAAGAATTATGCTAGCAATGGTTACCAGGAAGTGAGCAATTGGGTTGCCAAATCTTGTGTCTAACGTGGGATGTCGTTTCTGCTTGTTGATGCATTTGGGAAGTAGGAAATGAATTTCATATATCAAAGAGAAAACATTGTAGTATTGCCTGCGGTGAAATTCAAATTATTATACAGACTGTTGGCCTGACCACTATTGCTTCATCTGCTGTTGGTATTTGGTTTCTTCTATGCATATGAAACATGACTATAAAACAAAGAAAATAAACAAAAAGTAACAGGAATGCATTTAAAGCCAAGAAGTGTATCACTGTGAAATGCTTTGCTTATTCTTTTACTGTTAAATATGTGAACTTACTGTGAAGCACAGAAAAGTGAATACATTGCTAGCATGAGTTTCCTTAAATATTGGGAGAGAGAGAGAGAGAGACAGTACGTGTTATTCCTGTGATCATGAATTAGAAACGCGACTATTATAACAGCTCTGAATGGAAATTGTGTGGATCTTGGAAGATGAATGTGTTACTATACAGCAACATTTATTCTCATAATCTTTGTTCTGAGTGACTGACTACCTCTTGTCTCTACACTCTCTCATCCTGTCAAGGAAATACAAGTATACCCTGCCAGAATAACCTAGAAATACAAGAATACCCTGCCCAGAATAAAACAGAAATACAAATTATACCCTGCCCAGAATAACCTAGAAATACAAGTATACCCTGCCCAGAATAACATAGAAATACAAGTATACCCTGCCCAGAATAACCTAGAAATACAATTATACCTTGCCCAGAATAACATAGAAATACAAAGTATAACCTGCCCAGAATAACCTAGAAATACAAGTATACTCTGCCCAGAATAACATAGAAATACAAGTATACCTTAAGTTTACATTACTTTTCCTGGTCACTTATTTATTTATTTATTTATTTATTCATTTATTTTTATTTGTTTATTTTACATTTGTTGACTGGGAATGACTGACTGAGCTGAAGCCCTTTTTCAGCAGAGGGCCAGGGAGAAAAAACTCCAATTAATACAAACAATATACAAGTTCAGATAATACAAAACAATTTAACAGTTCCAGGATAATTTAATAACTCATGCAAGATATATATATATATATATATATATATATATATATATATATATATATATATATATATATATATATATATATATAACATAATTAAAAGTCAAAAGGAAACAAACATCAGTACTGCATTACAAATGTTATATAATATATGAAAAATACCAGTGTCTTAAAGGGTGTTTACAGAGAAGGTACGGGAAAGGAAGGTGTAGAGGTGACTAGAGGAAGGAAAAAGGATGGACTAGGTCAAGGGTAATAGAGGTTCATTATAAGAGGAGACAATAGGGAGAGAGGAGAAAGAAGGTATATTAGTTGGATATATATTCAAGGAGGGTAAGAACAGTGGTAGGTCCATTGCCTTTTAAAGTACTCTTTTGTGGCCAATTTAAATTGCTTAGGATGTGTAAGAGTTTTGATTTCAAGAGGAAATTTCTTCCATGCTATAGAGGGGTGGCAGCTGTATATGTTGCACCCTGATTTAAACTTTGGTTTGTAAATATATAATAGATCTTGAGACAAGCTCCGGAGATTTCTTGTAGGGGAATAGGGGTCTATAGTACGTGATTGAATGATTAGGTGATCGAACACCTAAACATCGACCATGTAATATCGAACTGAAAAATAGTGAATGCCATCAAGAAATGTTACCATCGGTCACAAAAACAAAATTAACTTTACAGCCAAACTAAGTGGGGGGCTTTGCCCCCATACCCCCTGATGTGGGGGGCTGTGCCCCCCACACCTACCATAACTATATATACCAACTCCAAGATTGCTCCACAGTGGAGAAAACGGCAAAATCCAGTGAACAGCCAAGGGGAATCTTTCCCTGTGTTAAATTAGCCGTTCGCTGTTTTTTGCTTTTGATATTATGTGGTCGAGGTTTAGGTGTTCGATCACCTAATCATTCGATCACGTAATATAGTCCCGGGGAATATTAGGAGATGAGAGAGCATAGAGCTGGGCAATAGGCTGGCTGATATAGAATTGAGTATATGATTTGGAGCTGTAAGACTAGGAGTAGGTGAGGTAGTTCAAGCCAGTTTAAGTGTTTGAGGGAGAGACAGTAATGGGATTTATGAGTTTGTTGAGCTGCAAATCTAGCTATTTTGTGATATGTTGACTCAAGCTTGGTAAGTCGTTTACCTTTTCGGCTTTTCCCGATTAGGGGTCACCACAGCGGAACTCTGGTCTGCTAATGATTGGCAGTAGATTTTTTTATGGTGCCGAGTTGCCAGCCCGATGCCCAACCTTCAGCGAAGGCACGCCCATTCACGCATATAGAGTACAATGCCCCATTTGGGATGTACCTCACAAGACACTTCCAACAGCTTGAAAGACCACAAAAGCACCTCACCAAGAGGATTACTGTCCTCAAGCATATGTCTTATGCAGCCTGACTGAAAAAAACTCTTGCTGTACTCAGTGGCATATCGCTTACTCAGAGGTGACCTCTGCCTGACTTACAAAGCCATGTCCAACTCAGAAATGATGGACATGTTCCACCTAAAGAAATCCAAGTCACTGCGAGCCATGTGCTCTAGTGAGCTAAACCTCACCACAACAATAAATAGAACATGCTGGAGGGATAGATTCCTGCCACAGAGACTCCCCATGCTTTAGAACAAAATTCCTAACTACATTAGGCACAGCCCCTCACTAACACTCTTCAAGAGAAGCCTTGACGAGTGGATGGGTAACAGAAAGTACACCCCTGGGATCACTTCATTGGCTCTGCTTGACAGAGGCTCAGTTAATTAATCAATGGGGCGGCGAAAGCCGGCACACTCTGGCTAGGCTTATAAATGCCCTCGGGCAGATAGCCTATTACCTACCTATGAACCTATATCTTTTGGAGGCCACTCGACCATGGGGAGGACATGCAGACTCCACACAGAAAACACTCCAACTGTGAATCAAACAGGAGAACCTCTTGCTGTGAGGCAACAATGCTACAGCTGTGCCACTGTGGCTACTGACTCAAGCTTGGTAAGTATAGAGGAGTTTAGATTTGTGAGAATTTGGGAGTAATAAGTTAAGCAGGGTAAGAGGTAAGTATGTGGGAGAGTAATCCTAGCTTCAGGGGTGAGAAAGTTTTTGTTTCTGTATAAAAGTCCTAGTTTCTGATGGGTTTTCTTGATATAATTATTTATGTGATGGTCCAGTTTTAGCTGATCACTGATGGTAACAACAAGTTTTGTGCTGGGTTCAACTTCAATAGGGGTATTGTTAAGTGACATTATGGAAAGGAAGATTTGATGCAGTTAACTGTTTCGGGGAGAAAGAGTAGTAGTTTTTTTTTTTTGGGTTGAGGATGAGCTGATTATTGGAAAGCCATGTCTCAACTGAATTAAAGGATGACTGGGTAGCAGATAAGAGTTCAGAGGGAGAATTGGGAATAGGTATGAATGTAGAGTCCTCAGCGTATTGGACTATGGAAGACTGTGGGCAGGAGGAATAGAGTAAGTTAGTGAAGATATTAAAAAGTAGTGGTCCGACATTGAGGGATACCCATTTTTAATGGAAGGGGAGTAGATAGTGCAGAGTGCCATCTCACTGACTGCTGTCTGTCGGTGAGATAGCTGGAGAACCATGCAACTGTATCTGGGGAGAAATTGAGATCCGACAGTTTGTTCAGTAGCAGAGAGTGAGAAACAGTATTGAAAGCCTATGAGAGATCAAGGAATAGACAGGAGATAAGTTTATGATCATCTCTGGCTAAAGAAATAGTGTTGAAGAAGGACAGAAGAGCAGTGGCGGCCCTATGTTTAGGTCGGAAACCATGCTGTGTAGGAGTGAGTAGTTTTTCCTGTAAGAGGTATTGCATAACTTTTAGGGAAAAGTCATTGGACAATGTTCTGTAAAATAAGCAATAATAAAAATAATCAGTAGTACTGCAGGTAAATATGCATGTGCACTCATGCAAGTATACCTAGAGACATGCTTAAAAGGATACTTAGATGGAAAGCTGGCAGCTAACTATGAAGACAGCTAGATAAATAGACAGAACCACAGGTACACTGCATTTCTTGGATGGCAATACCCACTTTGCCCAGCTACTCTGCTTACTTTTTCCCAGTTGCAGGGTGGCAAATGTAATTTGCCCACATATTTTCATTATTTTTTTATTTTGTACTTACTTTTGCAAAAAAATGGCCTTGCAGTTGTCACATGCAATCTCAAATGCTCTTACACTTTTTTTGAATCTGCTATCTTCTCAGTAATACTGTTCTATTAATTCTCCTCCATGCTTGCTACTTAAGATGTTATTATGTCTATCCACAGTAGTCCACATTGTAACTTCAGCTGTTGTCCCCATGTCCTCATTCATATTATATCTGATAGCTGGTATCCATTTTGATTTAAATTCTATTAAGCTGTTTTGTTTTTTTCAGGTTACATAGGTTAAGTTCTGTTAGGTTGCTTTCTTTCTTTCTTTCTTTTCTTCCAGATTACATGGGTTAAGCTTTTGGTGCAAACTGTTTATGATTGTTTTTGCTTGCTGTCTCTGATATGCCAGTCTCCTGTCTTGGTTGTTATGTTGATGAGGTCTGCCTTACAAGTTACCTCTAAAAAGGAATGATACATTTTTGTTTACTTTCTAGGGATGATGCTTTATATGCTTCCTATAAACGTGCCAGTCTTTCCTGCTGGTCTGTCAAGTTTCTTGCTTACCATTTATTCACCTGATATGAGCACTGCCATCTTTCTTCACATCTTAGGCCTTTCCTCTCTAAAGGTATGCAGCTTTTTGGGGTTTAAACTTCTCAAGTGCATTTTTATACTGGATTTAGCTGACTGCCTTAGAACATAGCTTTAATCTCATTATGTTTCATTTTTATTTTGTTTCCCCTTAACATCATTTAGCTGGTATGGCTCCACAGCGTTCATGTTAATACAGGGACTACCAGATAATTCCCTACCTCCCAGGACACACTCTGATATTGGTCAGCCTGGTCATGGATCCAAAGGGTGTCCTGGGGGCTCAGTTGACCTTGCATCCTTCCAAGTATTTTCTTCCTTTTATTTGCTCTACCTACTCACTTCCCCATCTCCCACACACATCAACTACATCTGAGGGCAAATTCCCTTTTTGGACTATGCATCCCCTTAGGGACTATCATCGATGAAAGCCCTCACAGCAAAGATGAGCACTCCCATCCCTCCCTGCCACTTGGTCAGTACCCACTAACTGAACCCAGTCACCTGGGCTGTAGTCAGGGCTTTATCCATCCATGCCACTGAGTGGCTGCAATCTATTTTTTCATTCCTTATACACCTTATTGTAAAATAAGACTGTATATGATTATTTGTCATAAGAAAACAGGCACATTGTTTCTTTCTAGACCTTCTGCAGTGCACTTATAACAATAATGAAAGTAATCAGTGTCCAATATGAATACGATATCCATCATCACCCAGCTGAATATTGCAGAATCTTTCACCTTAACCTTCTGCTTACTGTTGTTTTACTCATGCTGACAGCCTAAGTCCTACTAAAAGCATTCTAGTTTATTCTGTAATGTGTTGTTACATAGTATATTAAATCACTTGGTAAACACCAACTAGGCACATCAGCAGCAATACTTCAATCTAGTACCCAAATGGAAAATTTGCTTTTCTATTCTGAGCTTCCTATATCAAATCCATGGTCCATTCTCTCACAGGTTATGAGATACTCTGTAATTTTTCAGTGTTTGATGATGTTCTGTATGAATGAAATCAGCTGGATAGGCCAGTAGCTAGCTAACAGACTCTAAATTGATCATCCCACTCTTGATGTCTGTAATTTTCCAGTCATAGGAACATTACAGTCATCCCAAGATTCATAAAGAAAGTAAATTAGTTGTGTTATCAGTTTACCCTTGTCACTCTCCAAGAACCTAAGAATAAATTATTTTATGTCTCTTCATGTAGTGCAGCTTTGCATTTGAATAGTACAAGTGAATGATTGTTGAACTCTGAAAGCACATACCTAAGTAATATCCTTCCTTAAAGCATCTGCCTTCAATGAATCTCCTAAAACAGTACTCTAAAACACTTTGTTATCAGAGCAACTAAATAATTAGCTACTTTATTTTTCCCCACAGTTTCCCTTTCCTGTAATAGTTCTGCCAGTAAGTGGGAATTGTGTAATATTGTACAAAATAGTATTAGCCAAAATAAATAAAAAACATTGTGATTCATAAAGTACAGTCCCACAGTATTACTTACTATAAGACATGGTAAAATTGCTCAATGCATCTGAGTAAATTACTACTTTGTTGTAATGAAGAACATTATAATGTAGATTAAGTTGCTCTCAGATGCATATTATTCTTAAATATCAAGAAAGCTTGCAACACCTACTTCTCCAGCATGTTATCTGCCCTAAAAATAATTAGTATGTGTATATGTAAGAAAAGAGAAGAGAAAAGATGGAGGAAGGCAAGCTCTGTATATCATGGCAACGGTGAAGTGAAGTGAAGGGATGATGTTAGTACACATGCATACTGCACATCTAGGCATGCTGCACTGATGCCAGTAATCCATGTCATCCATACTCTTGTGATGCTGACTGATATAGAGCTCTATGACAGGCAGAAGGAACTAAGGCTATCCTAGACACTGCATGGGGTGTGCTGACATCACATGCAGTCAACAGAAGGTGTGACCTCTCCTTCAGAGTAGGGATGGAGCAGCCTTTCCTATCTTAGCTACAGGAGTATTTTGGCACTTATAGGTGATGCTGACTGCAGATATATACCTCTCAACTGTCTAGATTTTTGCAGAATGTCCAGATTTTTGCCTCACATTTAAGGACTGAGGTCAGAAAATAATGAAAGACATTTGAGTTTCAGACTCCATACCCTTCAGAAAATTCATGCTAATGCAAAACCTGTTCTTCTATCAACCTTTTAAGTCAGTAAGTGCAATATTTAAAAAGTGTCAGTATTTTTGGGGT
>NC_056725.1:487964912-487994912 GCF_019279795.1 Protopterus annectens | reverse complement strand
TAAATATACAGCCAATGACATGAAAAACATGCACAACACATAAAAAATAACATTTAGTGTCATGGCCACACTAATGCAAAGTACAACCACAGGGCATGGGTGCACAAACGGAAACACAAGGAAAATATATACAGATGTCATAAAATTGCAATGTAACACAAATCATGATTTCACCAAAATAGCCAGTGGTATGCATGCTACAACACAACCAAGGTGCAAGGGTCGCTAAGGGTCTGTGACAGTGTTCGGCACAGTAACTATGAATTTGTAGTCAATGCCATGCAAATGAGGCAAGTAATACTGAATCGCAAATGTCCCGCCGGCCTAAGGATGTACCATACGGTGCAGTGGTACAACACCGAGGAGTGGCCTGGAGGTATACATGACATCAGCAGTGGGGTGTGCCACCGTAGCTGTAAGCACATTGGAGCATTGCTAATCCGGGTTGCCCATTGCTAAGCAAAGCTGCAGGATAGGGGTGTGGATGTAGCCATAGCTTTACTTAGCTGAGAGCACACATGGTGACCGAAGGTGCATGTGTACATGGATGGCAACGCGGCCAAAACTCAGTAAATGGCTGCGCATGGTGTGCACCACAGCTGAAACAGGAAGGTTATGGGAAGACAATAAAGAAATGCCGCAGTAGGGTAATTAGAGTACAACTGAGTAATTAACACATATTAACTCATAGTGGGCCATTGACAGTAGCTAACAAGGCTGCTAGTAGCAACCTGCAGAACAGGATAGGGGAGGTGCCAGATTGCAAAGAAAAGAGAACTGTCACCACAGAGCAAAGCAAACCTGCAGTAGATCGGCTATAGAACACATTTCGCAACACAATCCTGGGTTGGGAAAGTACAAAACAAGAAAGCAGGCTGCTGGATGCATGCCTGACAATGGGAGGGGAATCGTTATGAAAAATGAAGGCAAGGGCAAGAGGTGATCCACGGCAGCTAAATGTAATTCAACACCAAAGGCACCACAATAGCAGTACCTGCAGTAAAACACATAAGTAAGATACCCTGCAGCTCTGATTGTACATATACACCCTATGACATCATCAGTTTCCAAAGCACAATAGTATAAAGTGTGAAGGCACCACACACACACACTCGTGTATTCCCAAACACTGCACCATCGGTGTAAACAGACAGGGAACTTTTACAATGTACTTGTTGGGAGCTGCCATAGTTGTGATTCATCACCATGTGTTGGAGACTGAAGGTGGTGTGGAGGATTATGCTGACAACCACCTCAGGCCCCAGAGGAGGAGAAGAGTGTTCAGACCAAGGGTAACCTACCAGGGGCTAGATGATCTGGAGATAATATAGCGTTACAGGGTGGACAGGGACATCATACAGTAAATCTTTGAGCTGTGCCGGCCACACCTCAGAGCCAGAAACAACAGAGGGGAACCCATCCCAGTAGACACGAAGGTACATGTAGGCTTGAGAATACCAGCCACAGGTACCTCTCAAAGGCCAACGGGAGATATCATGGGGATCTCACAGGCATCAGCATCCAGGGTACTCCACCAGTTCCTGGATGCCATGTTACCACATGTCAATGAGCATATATACTTCCCTCAAACTCAGGAGGAGTTGGCCAGCAATATACGCCTCTTCCACCATGTGGCAGACTACCCGGAGGTACTGGGTGCAATAGAATGCATGTACATACATATCAAGTCAACACCTGGTGAGCATGGCAGGCACTACATAAACTGCAAGGGGTACCACTCCATCAACTGCTAGGTCGTGTACAATGCCCAGGGCATTATCACGGATGTGTGCACTGGCAGCCCTGGAAGCTACCATGACTCCCACATTTGGCATGCCTCACAGCTGTACCAGGTATATGTCAGGGGGGACATCCCATATGGCCACCTTGTGGGGGATGCTGACTATGCACTGGAGCCGTGGATGATGACTCTCATCAGAAATGCACACACACCCATGCAAGAACGCCATAATGAGGCACACGCAAAAACCAGAATCATCATAGAGCGTGTGTTTGGGATGCTGAAATCATGGTTCCATTGCTTGGACATAGCTAGTGGAGCCTTGCAGTACTCTCCAGGCACGTGTGCCCACATCTTCATAGTATGTGCCATGCTACATAATATGATCCTGCGGAAACAGCTGCAGCAGGGACATAATGTTGAAGGCCATTACAGCCCACTGCAATTACCAAGGGCATCACAGGCACAGATCGATTCAGACCACAAACACCCTGTGCCAGCCCCAGTAGGCAGACAGAGGTGTGCCCAATATGCCCATGCCTTGGCAAGGATTGAACTTATAGCTCATACACTGACAGTGTAGGCCCCTATGGACTGACACACTTCTCTACCTGCACACACAGTAAAATGGATGGCACACACAGACGGCCACCTGTAAATTGTCATGTATAGGTGGTCTACTGTGTGCATCCTACATAGGCAGCCCTCAACTATTGCACACACAACAGCTATTGGTACAAGGTAAGTCAACACCTGAAAAGTAAATTAAGCTAACAGCATGTGTTGATACTATATGTATAGTTTCCTAGGTACATCAGTAGGTACATGCTTAATTGTCAGAAGCCATTCATCAGCCTAGCCAAAATGTGCCTGCTGTCGCCACCTCATTGATTAACTAACTATCCCTCTGTGGAGCAGAGCCAATTGCAGGATCCCTGGGGTGTAACCACTGTTCCCCACCCACTCTGCAAGGATTCCCTGGTGTATTAATGAGGGGCTCCATATAATGTAATCAGGGATGTAGTTCCAAAGCATGGAGAGTACCCATGACAGGTATCTGTCACCCCAGCATTCTCCAGTTATGGTTGTGGCAAGGTGTAGCACATTACAGTGTGTGGCTCACTGTGACAAGGATTCCCATAGCTGGAGCACATCCATTAAACTTCACTGGGCATACCATTAATAGGTATCATCCATATGTAAACTAACTGAGTTACACATTCGTTTGCAGTATGGAGGAACAGCCGTAGTACAGTCCACATACTAAACACTATAACACTTGTACATATCCCAGATGCCCCAGTGGTAAAGCCACTGACTGTCTTGTGCATGTTCCCAGTTCCACGACCTGCAAGGGCTGTTACGTAATTCCGATGTCCCGAATAATGGATGTTGGATGCAGGTCATTAAAGCACGTTTAAGCACATGTTAGTGGGTTTTTGCACCGGCAAATGCCGGTAAGCGTCGTTTAAACATGGCTACATAGATATGTGCAAAACAGGTCTAAGCTTTGCTGAATATCGCTCAGATCACGGGCAAAGCTGGCTTGAACAGCTGAAATCTGCGTTATTCACTCTTGTACTAATAGTGCCTGCTCTGAGAGGTAAAACGACCACTGCCAGGAGTAGAACATGCAACCATGTACACAATCATCTACCACTAAGCTACCTGAGATGTACCGATGGCAGGTGTGTATTGTGACAGGTTAAAACACAAAAGGGTGGAGTTCGGGAAATAGTATACACCGCCATGTACCCAACGAAAGGTGTGTGTTCTCTCTTTCTATCTACCTATATATATATATATATATATATATATATATATATATATATCTATAAAATATAGAGATAAAAAGGGTGATAGCGAGATATATGTCGATATATACGGATATACATATATATGCAAATATA
This sequence comes from Protopterus annectens, assembly GCF_019279795.1. Lineage (NCBI taxonomy): Eukaryota > Metazoa > Chordata > Ceratodontiformes > Protopteridae > Protopterus > Protopterus annectens. The sequence goes on along the minus strand of NC_056725.1, from coordinate 487,991,261 downwards.
TAGATAGGTTAACAACATGGAGGTACATATAAATAGGATACTACCAAATACCGAATGCTTTACATACTGACACGTGTAATCACGAGGCTTAAAGACCGAAAGACCACAGTACCGGAACACTAGAACCGTGAGTACTATTATCACGATGTTAAGGGACATTTAGTTAGTGCTTCTGGTGCAGATGTTGTTTTATTTCGTGGTGGTTCCAGTGTTTCTTTCATTCATTATCCTTGCTGTTCCACTGGGTTCCTTTGGATGGTCGTGCTGAGTTTGGTGCTTATTGCTGCTTTCCTGGCTTTTTTGCTCTTGGTCGAACATCACACGATGGAATTGCCCAACATAGAATTGGACTATAATCCTGGTCTCGCAGGCAACATAGATAATTGGAATGATATTTTCTACCAACGAGAGAACTCCCTTCTTAACCTTATTGAACAAGGTACTATTGTTTCTTCCTTAACCTCGGAAACGGAGAATCTGCAAGTGTTTTATGACCAACTAAGATCATTGGAGAACAATCTGTATAAGCTCTATCGGCTAATCTGGCAGAGGAAACACCTTGAGGCATGCCTTCACTTTAAGGTGGTTCCGCGAGGCATGCGTGTCCTCTGCATGCCGAGCTACGGAGATGCACATCCGGATTTATTACGAAGGTGGCAGATATTAAATATGGAACTTGGTAACAACTATATTCATCTACTCATCGACTACTTTAAACCTTTGGAAGAAGAGTTGATCAATAAGGTAGAAGGTGAGCATAAAACGATTACTCAGTGTTTTAAAAGTGACTATTGTTTGCAGAGACTGAACAGCATGCTTAGACAATTGTCTCTTTATAGCAATAAGTTAGAGCAAACGAAGCTAAGGAAGCTCAAAAGAGATCGTAAGGACTTCCAGCTTGGTCATATTTTTATGTGGCCGAGGACTAATGACAGTTTAGCGACTGAAGACAGTAATGAGCAGATGACTGTTGGTCCGCTTACTGTTTCCAGCACGACCGTTGCTCCTGACAATTTGCCTGATATTCCATTGCATAATAACACTCCTGTTCCTAGTAGTATAACAGATGAGGCTGCTACTCCTGCTCTTACTATTCCATGTAATCAAGAAGCCTTAAGAGCATCAGTGAATACAGGGGCGAGACCCAAGAACGGTGGACAGAATATGAATCTTACTCCAGGGTCAACAGTGGCAAACTTAAATTTTCCCTTACCTTACAAACATCGGGCGCTGGAGCGCCCACAAGCAGAGGGAAAAAGCAGCTATCGGGCGACAACCGCGAATCGAGAAGGAAAAAGAACTGAATAATCTGTTTTTTAATTTATCTTCTAAAACATTCTCGGACATTGAATGTGCTGTATTAAATAGAGGACTTTCCTTTATACCCTCCCGAGGGAGCTGTTTGTCTGATACCATGATTATGTTAAGGAAGTTTACCAGAAAGCTAGCCCTTAAATGTTTATTTAATGACACAGAAGATGTAGGTACATCCCATAACACCGGGGTATTAAAAAGAAAGAGTACTTTTGTACCTCATATTTCTGGTAACATTGATTGTTTCCAGAAAGCTTGTGAGCATGATTTATATCTGTTTTACAAAGGTGGGGTACGTAAGAGATTATTTGTGAATTTAAATATGGATGAAAAAAGGGCGTTAGATAATCTGGTTAATAATACTAACTTGGTTTTTAGACCGGCCGACAAGGGGGGAGGGATAGTCGCTATGGATACAGCATTTTATACTGATTTGATGAATAATATGCTAAAAGATGATGTAGCTTACTCTGAGCTAAATAAGACAGATGTGAGCTCTATAGTGAGAAATGTGCATGATACTATCTACGATCTCCTGATGACAAGATGTATTGACAAAGATCTATATGATTATTTAGTGATTGAATCCCCTTTAATTCCTCTCATAAAAGGGCTTCCCAAGATACACAAAGGTCTGACTCCTCCACCTTTACGACCTATTGTATCGGGGAGATTATGGGTCACGGAGAATGCCTCGCATTATGTTCAGTTGAAGCTAGGTCCTTTGATAGGCCTCATCCCGACTATTTTGAAAAATTCCTTTGAGCTATTAAATGACTTGGATAATGTTATTTTACTTGATAAATTAAGACCTGATACTCTGATGGTCACCTTAGACATTAAGAACCTTTTTACAAGCATTCCCAATGATTTTGGAATAAATGCTGTTAGGGATTGTTTGACTGAATTAAGCGACCTAGACCATACGGATCAGTTAACTGTATGCTCTCTCTTAGACTTGATCTTGACTAATAATGTCTTCCTATTTCATAATAGGATATATAGGCAAACATGGGGGGTGGCCATGGGCACCCCCTGTGCCAATGCCTATGCCAATCTTGCTGTCTATGTATGGGAGAAGACCTCGCCTTTAATGATTATAATTTTACATCTAATGTCATCTTTTATAGACGTTATGTCGATGACATACTTCTTTTCTGGAATGGGGGGGTTGAATCCCTGGATCAGTTTGTTGATCATCTGAACTTGACTACAACTTTTTTGGAATTTACCCATGAATACTCCTTTACTCAGGCTAACTACCTGGATGTCACCATTTATAAGAATTTCCTTAATGAGATTACTACCTCTTTATACAGGAAACCATGCTGGAGGAACAGCATACTCCATTTTGGGAGTATGCACCCCAGATATGTGTTTCCTAATGTAGTTCATAACCAAATGTCAAGAATTAGGAAACTGTGTAATATCGATGACAAGCAAGAGGAGTTATTGGACTTTCAGGCTGAATGTTTTTTAGACAGGGGTTATCCCTCCCAATTGATATCAGGATATAAATATGACCTCTCCCAGCAGGATAGCGGGCCACCACATAATAGTAGAACAAAGAGGCATGTAACCCATGTGAATAGGCCTAGGATTGATAATAGAGTATATTTTGACATCAAATACACAAATGATGTTCAATATATCAGGGACATTATTCAAGGAAATTGGAAACTACTTACCATGGACAATGATTTGTTGAAAATAGTTGGTAATAAACCTAGCTTCAGATATAATAATTGCTATAACCTAAAAAGGTTATTGTGTAAGGATAACATCCAGATAAACACACTGGATATTAGAACTAATATTAAACAAGGAACCTACCCATGTAGGAAGTGTTGTATCTGTAAATTTATTGTTACTGATCAAAAGTTTGAACGTATGGACTTGGGTTTGGTTTTCCAGCCCAGCTTTTACGCTACATGTGAGACTACAAATGTAATCTATTTGGCTAGTTGTGACAGCTGTGAGGCTTACTATGTGGGTATGACCACACGCAGACTCAAAGATAGAGTATACAATCATGTCTACGACATTAGGAAGGCCAATGTTAGCAATCCTTTAGCCAAGCACTGCCAGACTCACCAGAAACATATTTTTAAGTTTAGAGTTTTACAGATACAACACCCTAATAGAAGAGAAGGTGATTCCATAGGATCCCTTGAGCTCAATGAGCTAAAATGGATTTTGTCTCTTAGAGCCCACATAGAACCAGGACTCAACACAGCAGTCAGTATCAGACCAGCACTTTTGTAACAGATGGGCATCATTTGTTAACCCATTTGATTCAGGATTTTTATTCCCATTGTCGTTGTTATTGTTCCTTTCCTGTTTTCCCTCCCTTCTTTCTTCCATCCTCATTTCATCACTTGTTCTCTTTTCTCACACTCCCCTCCCCCCCCTTTTTCCTTTTCCCTTTCCCTTCCTTCATCTCCTTCCACTCCCCCCCCCTTTTATCTTCTTTCATCTTCTTTTTCTTTATATTTCCATTCTTTCTTCTTTCTTTTTCTTTTTTCAGCCTCTTTAGGATGGGTACATATACATATATACATCCTATTATGTGACTATTGCACAATATATACTACCCTCACATTGCCTTTCCTGATGATTTAACATGGTGACAGAATGACTGATTACATTTAAACTTTTAATTTTTGTCAGTATGAACAGGATACATCTTTTTATATTATGAGATGGAGACATGATAGCACACCCTCACTAAGCCCTTAAGTCTTGGAGATTTGTACCTAGCATATTGTATTGTGGTGTTTTATAGTAACTGACACCTAGATGTCAGTGTTTTAACATTTCCCTATTTGGTCATGACTTCCTATTTAGCCAATATAATATGCTAATGGCCGATTATATTGACTAATTGTTTTATTACTATGTGATTTATAGAGTATATAAGGATGGAGAGAAGTTGTATTGTTTGTAACCTGATGAAGCGCACGTTTGATGTGCGTGAAAGCGCTCGTTCCTTTACTAATTAAATCAGTTGTTGTTTTATTTCGTGGTGGTTCCAGTGTTTCTTTCATTCAGGATCCCTGGGGTGTAACCACTGTTCCCCACCCACTCTGCAAGGATTCCCTGGTGTATTAATGAGGGGCTCCATATAATGTAATCAGGGATGTAGTTCCAAAGCATGGAGAGTACCCATGACAGGTATCTGTCACCCCAGCATTCTCCAGTTATGGTTGTGGCAAGGTGTAGCACATTACAGTGTGTGGCTCACTGTGACAAGGATTCCCATAGCTGGAGCACATCCATTAAACTTCACTGGGCATACCATTAATAGGTATCATCCATATGTAAACTAACTGAGTTACACATTCGTTTGCAGTATGGAGGAACAGCCGTAGTACAGTCCACATACTAAACACCATAACACTTGTACATATCCCAGATGCCCCAGTGGTAAAGCCACTGACTGTCTTGTGCATGTTCCCAGTTCCACGACCTGCAAGGGCTGTTACGTAATTCCGATGTCCCGAATAATGGATGTTGGATGCAGGTCATTAAAGCACGTTTAAGCACATGTTAGTGGGTTTTTGCACCGGCAAATGCCGGTAAGCGTCGTTTAAACATGGCTACATAGATATGTGCAAAACAGGTCTAAGCTTTGCTGAATATCGCTCAGATCACGGGCAAAGCTGGCTTGAACAGCTGAAATCTGCGTTATTCACTCTTGTACTAATAGTGCCTGCTCTGAGAGGTAAAACGACCACTGCCAGGAGTAGAACATGCAACCATGTACACAATCATCTACCACTAAGCTACCTGAGATGTACCGATGGCAGGTGTGTATTGTGACAGGTTAAAACACAAAAGGGCGGAGTTCGGGAAATAGTATACACCGCCATGTACCCAACGAAAGGTGTGTGTTCTCTCTTTCTATCTACCTATATATATATATATATATATATATATATATATATATATATATATATATATATATATATATATATATATCTATAAAATATAGAGATAAAAAGGGTGATAGCGAGATATATGTCGATATATACGGATATACATATATATGCAAATATATAGATAGGTTAACAACATGGAGGTACATATAAATAGGATACTACCAAATACCGAATGCTTTACATACTGACACGTGTAATCACGAGGCTTAAAGACCGAAAGACCACAGTACCGGAACACTAGAACCGTGAGTACTATTATCACGATGTTAAGGGACATTTAGTTAGTGCTTCTGGTGCTGATGTCCAGGTAGGTACCATGTTTAAGTGTGTTTCTGATTGCTGTAGTTTGTGTAAGTGTGTGTTCTGAGTGCGGTGTGTGTTTCTGTGGGACTGTAATATGTGTGTGTGTGTGTGTGTGTGTGTGTGTGTGTGTGTGTGTGTGTGTGTGTGTGTGTGTGTGTGTGTGTGTGTGTGTGTGTGTGTGTGTGTGTGTGTGTGTGTGTGTGTGTGCGTGTGTGTGTGGGTTTGCTTCGTGTGTCTGTTCGTGCTATCTCAGAGGTAGATTATTACAGTAGGTGTGGTGTGGGGGGTGCAGCCACCCACATGGGGTGTGTATGGGGCATGACCACCTGACCATACATAGTGTAGGATGGTTTGTTTGGATGTGATGGGTAGCAGTGTGTCTGTGTGTGTGTGTGTGTTCTGTGTTTGTGTTAGTTCCGGGAGTTTGACTGTCGCGAGTTTGAGTTTTCGGTATTGTGGGGTTGGGGAGTCTGTGAACGGTAATGTGGTTGTTGGAAGTGTGTGCATTCCTGAATCCATGGTTATGCAGTATACAGCAGTATAGCAGTTGAAGTCTTCAGATATGTGCACAACATGGACCATAGCAATCACACATTCCGCAACAACCAAACGTTATGAACAAAGGATATGGAGACTATATTATAGCAATAACCCACGCCTGGGTGTGGGTAATGCTGGATTTACCCATGGTTGGTGTGGTTTGGTCATGAGGGCGAAGCCCGAATGGCCAAACAAAGACAACCATGGGTAAATCCAGCATTACCCACACCCAGAAGTGGGTTATTGCTATTATACAATGACATTATTTAAGAAAAAAATTAATTATTATTCTTAAATAATGGCATTGTATAATGCCTCCTTGTGCCCTTCTGCAGCTGTCTGTTATTCTGCGGCAGTTCTGATGTACTGCGCATGTGTATGGTTATGCAGTACATCAGAGCTGTGGGCAAAAGCAACGGAGAAAGCAAGATCTCCATTGTTTTTTACAAAGTGTCTCGCTATGTTAAAGGAGCTTAACATAGCGAGACAGCTTTAAAAAAGCAACGGTGTACTGCGCATGCATTGCTTTTTAAAGCTGTCTCGCTATGTTAAACTCCTTTAACATAGTGAGACACTTTGTAAAAAGCAACGCAGATCTTGCTTTCTCCGTTGGTTTTGCCCACAGCTCTGATGTACTGCGTAAGCATACGCATGCGCAGTACATCAGAACTGCCGCAGAATAACAGACAGCTGCAGAAGGGCAGCAAGGAGGCATTATACAATGCCATTATTTAAGAAAAATAATTATTTTTCTTCTTAAATAATGTCATTGTATAATAGCAATAACCCACTTCTGGGTGTGGGTAATGCTGGATTTACCCACTGTTGTCTTTGTTTGGCCACTCGGGCTTCGCCCTCATGACCAAACCACACCAACTGTGAGTAAATTCAGCATTACCCACACCCAGGCATGGGTTATTGCTATAATACACTATTACAAATATGTGCTATGGACATGAGCTAAAGATAGGGTTACCACCTGTCCCACCTTGTGAGGGGCAGTCCCTCTATGTGCGGTAGTGTCCTGACCAAAATGAGTACAAATACTAATGTCCTACAATCTCGAGACGTTCTGCATGTTCCATAGTTAATGTAATGGTTGCATAAAATAGTCATCTGTATCTAAAATACCTACATGTAACAAGAAACAGGATAAGCAAGTAAACCGCTACAAGAATATAAGCTTTTATATAGGCATATATGTAAAGTTCTATACTTTGTACTGACCGTGGGTATGTGTCGGCCTCTAAAATCCGATGTGTGTCCTGCAAATGTCCCACTATGGCCATTTGAAAAGGTGGCAACCCAAGCCAAAGAGGTTCAGTCACCAACACAACTCCAATGAGTGCAAATATCTGTGACAGAAATACACGAGACAGCTTTCATGTAGCAACATTTCATTACATACCGATGTATTTCCGAAGGGATTGAAGGACCAACATCACCTGCATGCTATATAGGAACCAATTAACAATGGCTTAATGAATAAGCCTGCAATAACCATAGTATTAGTCTACTAAATGATAGGTCTTCAATTAGGGAAGGAGCCCTCACACACATATGGAATATGTATAAATGCAGTTCCTACACACCTTCATCTGCTATGTACACCCACCTACATCTCCCCCACACCCAAAACAATTGCAATACAGACTGTAATAACATCACAAACATCCACTCACTCTATGACATCTGCAGAAGCCTTAACATACCTTGTGAGAGACACACTATAATGGCCCTATGTGAAATTGTTGCTGTTGTACAATGGAACAGACGCCGATGTTACAGGGTTTGTTTGCAATAATCCTGTATCAGACGGCTGATATAACAGCTACACTCACATGTAGAACTACATCCTCTAGCCATTACACACAATCCACGGGGGCCATGAAGTTAAAATATCTCTGTGTCTCTCCATATAGCTGTTGCAATTCATCACAAACGACACATCCAGGCTGTCTTCCTCGAAGGTAGGGCAAAGGGACAACGGCCAAGTGGAGGATTCAGTTATACCTCACTGTTGCCATGTAATTGGCTAATGGAGTAGCTGCACAGCTGATGTGCATGTAATCATCTACTCTGGAACACCAATTGGTGGCAGGATACCACATGTTACTGGTATCTACGTATAAAGGGATGGCTTGTCATACATTCAAACTGTATGTACATATGAGAAAACCGTTAAAACAGAAAAGGAATAGGACTGATATTATCATCAACTCAGACTACTAAGAAGGTATGCAGAATACTCAGTATGTTAGTGTATGTAGTGCCTGTTTTGTATTAATGAAAGTGTACGCAATGCATATAGTGGGAAAAGGTATTATGTAGTGATGTATTGTTGAGCATAGTAACGCTCATAGAAATTGTGTGTACTGCTGTGGGCCACAAGGTAAACACCTCATACACCACAAGGGATGCTACATAAGGACTTTAAACACAACAATTCCACTCCAGCTGTCAGTGGCAGGGTTTGTCCAACAAGTACGTGCCATAACAGGGGATAGTATATGTTGATATACTGTAACAGTAGGCATATGTATGGGTGTATAACTGAGAATAACATGTCTAAGGTGGTCCTGCTGTGCAATTATGATTTGCATTGTGGGATATTGTTGCAAAATGTGAAATGTACAGTATTGTAGGTAGATATGTCTAACATTTTACATAGCATTACTGTTATATTATGCAAACATCAGGTATGTCTATTGGCATGTACAATACACAATAACAGGATACATATGACTTGTAGTCACCAGACAGTGTATCAGCATGATAGCTAATTGAAATGGAAGAGCTAGTCAATTATCCATGCACAAAGGACATGTAATAGCTTCATAGGTTCATAGTTAGGTACTATGCTGTCTGGCCAAGTCCATTTGTAAGCCTAACTACAGTGTTTTCACTTGTGGCACCTCCCTAGGTTAGTGTCCTGTGCCTGTGAACAGCAGAGCCATTTGTTTCCTGCACCTCTGTACAGCAGAGCCACTGCAGTGATCCCTGGTGTACATGTCTGTCTCCCATCCACCCATCGAGGTATCTCTTGAAGAGTGCTAGTGAGGGTCCCTGCCTGATGTACATAGGAATCATGTTCCAAAGCATGGTGAGTGTCTGGGTCAGGAATGTATCCCTCCAGCACGTCCTAGTCATCATTGCATTTAGGTACATATCCCAGAGCATGTGGCTCTCAGTGGCTTTTGCTTATGTGGAGCATATCCATCAATATTGTTTTGGACATGGGCCTTGTATGTTCAGCAGAGATCACCTCTGAGTATGCGGTATGCAAATGAGTACAGTTGGGGTTTCTGTAGTTGGGCTGCATACGTCATCCTTCGGAGGTCAGTAATCCTCTTGGTGTGGTAATGTTGTGGTATTTAAAGCCGTTGCTGTTGTCTCATAAGGTACATTCCAAATGGGATGTTGTACCCTTTAATGTGTTTCATAAGTCATGAGTAGAGAGGTACAATGGCTGCTTTTGCTCTGGCTACAAACCCATTAGAGATTAGGGTGGTCACACAGAAGGATATCCACACCGCCTTGGCAATATGGTTATCAAAGGAGTGGATGCTATCAACTTGGGTTCTAAGATCCCTTATTATGTCTTATGTATGTAGGGGACTACCACCTATGTGATAGTCCACGGGTGATTGGTGTAATCCAAAGGGGATGTCTATGCACCTTGTGGCATGCAGCTTGAGGCCATGTTATTGACACCAGGTATCCGTCCCAGTGACACCCTTATGGAGGGTGTCTGTATCAGCTGGTGAATCAATCATGGCCCCTAGTTTGCAGTCATCTGCAAACCTATTCAGGGTAAGTCCTTCTGTGCTAGCCTGTACCTCAGAGAAGCATATACTGAACATGAGGGGCCCTATGACCGAGGACTGGGGGATGCCAATTGTAACTGATTTACAGTAGGAACTAGGGTATGCTACCCTCACTGTGTGGGTTCTGTCCGTGAGCCACTTTGCATAACATCTCATGATGTAGGGGTTGATGTGCAGGTGGATGTGTATGTTGACAATACCAGAATGGGGAACGGTGTTGAAAGCCTTTGAGAGGACAAGGTAGGCTGTGTGGACCTCCTTACCCTCATCTACTGCCTTGGTAACTGTCTCAAAGGACTCCACCAGGTTTAGGAGGCATGGTCTGGCCCTAACAAATCCAAACTGGGTGGGATCAAAGGTTTGGAGGCCACCAATGTCTCTGTGAATGAGATCCATGATGATGTGCTCCATAGCCTTGCAGAACAGTCTAGTCAGGCGTATAGGGCAATAGTTCCCCTGGTCCATTGTGGTGCCACCTTTGTGGAGTGTGATAACTGTTGCTGTGCACCATTCAGGGGCCACAATGCCTGATGCAAGGCTATTAGTGAATTTGGTGCCCAAGTGGGGAGCCATTTCGTTCTGAAGTTCGTGGAAATCGCAGCCTGGGATGTTGTACGGTCACATGGATTCTGTGTTCCTGGCTTTAGAGAGTGCAGCTTTGAACTGTGTAGTTGTGATCGCAGGGACTCTGCATTGTTCCTGTATAGATTTGGGCCCTTTAGGGTGTGAGAGAGGTGTAAAGTTAGCACTGAACCTATCTGCCAGGATGTTGCCAATATCAGTCGGTTCTGTAATGTTCATGCCTAACTGCTGTATGTCAGAGCAGATGTGGGTATCGCCATCGAGAGTAGTGACATACCTCTAGAATGCTTTGTGGTAGTCCTTGGAATGAGTCACAGTAATGTTTACGTAGCTAGCTTTGGAGGATGTGATAAGGGATCTCAGATTCCTACTGAGGCTGACCAGGGAGCTCCCCCACTCATGGGATTGTACTCTACTTTGCAACAGTCTCCTCCTTCTGTTGTACATTATGTCCATGGCAGTGGACCACCAGAGTGGCATCCATTTTCTGGTGGGTACCGTCATGGCTCTGTTTGGGATAGCATGATCCATGCAGTCGTGTAAGTGCTAATTAAGTGCAGTTGTGTATGATTCAGCGGTTGTAACTGTATTGTCCATCTGCACGGGTGTCATGACGTTTACTACTGCTGTCATAAGAAGCCTGAAGTTGGCTTTGTAGAAATATTGTACTGTGTTTTCCATAAAGGGTGTGGTGCCGGGATGTGGATAACAAGGGTGATTAGCATACGTTCGGATCTGACCAACGAGGAGATAACCCCAGGTGTGGAACACCAGTCACACATGTTGGTAATGACCAGGTCTAGGATATTGTTGGCCCTGGTGGTGGTGTGGATAGGTTGATCCAGCCGATTGGAGGTTATGAATCCCAGAAAGTGTTGGCCTAATGTGTCGGTACATGAGTAGGTATCCCAGTTAATGGTGGGGTAGTGTCAGTCGCACATCAGTAGTTTCTGTTTGAACCCTACTTTCCAGTACACCAAGAAGTGAGGACCGTTAACCGTGGGGTATGGTGTGGAATCTGTAGCAAGCTACAATTTGTATAGCAGTTATGGCCAGAGTTAGTTGCACTTGGATTACCTCTGATGCATTGTGCTAAGCAACCAGCCTGGAGGTGTGTATATCCTTGGGAAATATGGACACACCTCCGTGGGTGTTCCGGTCCTGGTTACATGACTGAAAGGTGTGGTATGAGTAATAGCCTGTTAGTGCAGGGGTGCTCTCAGGAGCCTAGAAGCAGGTCCCAGTCACTGCAGAGATATCAAAGTGGTCCATTACAAGGAGTGCCCTAGGTGAGTGCATTTGAGATGAAGATGTCAAGCATTGAGTAGCATTACCCTCAGGTTTTGCTTGCCTGTTCCTGTTATGGTGGTGAATATGTTATTTGAACCATGCCTAAAACAGGCACTATAGGAGCAGCAAGAGCCTTAGATGTTATCCGTAATCCCAGGGCTGACAGGTGCAGGCCATCTGTGCCAAAGCATCGTGTTCTGTCGACCATGTCATTCAAAGCAGACAGATACTGGATACCCTTGGAATGACACCAGAAGCATAGCCAATTGTTGAAGTAAATAATTCAGTCCTTGTACTGCATTATCAGTCTGGATGAATGCCGAATGCTTCTCAGGGCTAGGGCGATACCTGCCTGGGCTACAAGATCAGAGAGCTATTCCATGTCTCTGTACATGTAGTCCAGGAAGTTACATCTCAGGGCATTCACACTAACATGGAGAATGACACAGTCATATTGTACCTGTTGAGGAGTGACCTGAGTGCATAGGTTATGTTGCGGATCCTGTTACCCGACAGCCAGCTGAAAGTGACTATCACCTTGTGTAGCCTGCTGAGTGGGACATCAGTGTGACCGCCTATAGAGTCACCTATGACTAGTGTGTTGGGTACATTATATCGCCCTATTGGCTGTGGTTGATGGGCACACTGAGTCTGTGGGCTATAAGTAATTGGTGTTGTGTTGGGTGATGGGGGCTGCCTGCATTTCTGCTTTGGAGTTCTCTGTTGCCTAGACAGAGTAGTATTGAGAGGCTCCAAATGTTGTAGTCTTACTATGTGTGGCCTGTGGTGGTGGAGATCTAGTGAGACTATGTGATGAGTGTGGTGTGGTGCAAACGTTTAACATCCCCACATGATTGTCAGGTTCAGTCTGGGTTGGAGAGAGCTTTACCTCCAGCATGGCTAGATATGTGCATCTCCCACAGGTTGTAGTGTTGTATGTTAGGAGGGAGTATTGACTGTGTACATGAGACAATTTCTATATTGCCTCATGATGCCCATATTCATCATATAGACAGGCGATAACACTGGGAATTGACACTTGGACATGCCTGAATATTTAACTATTTCCCACTAGATATGTGAGGAAAGTGTGTACAACAGCTGTTTTACTCTAAGCAAGTGGGAAATGTAAGTACAAACAGTGTTTACCTGTAGGTAATGAGGAGGATTGAGTGCTATAGTAATTAGTAGCTCATGAAGTGCTTACATGTTCTGAACAAGTGCTGAGCATGAATAAGCAATACAGATAGGGTGTCGGATAACATAAACACACTGCCCCCCCAACAGGTACACAATCACATATCCATGAACACTACAGAGCCCCTGTAACCATAACTATGATGGTACAAGGTGCACTCAGGCTGCATGGGACCTGTCCACATCCCTGGTTGTATCATACACATATGGCAAAACAGTTTGCTCTACACATACACATCATGTAAAACATAGCTTCATGTCAGTCTGTGAAAACACTGAATGGTGCACACCAACAGTTATCACAACCCACAAAGTGGAGACACCACTCATAATGGGAGGCACTGCACTATTACCCTGCTGAGTCTGGTCTGAAAGTCCATGAACCTTAATCAACGTATATGTTGTTAGCAGTACAGATGTAGATGACAGTACGGATGATTTCACACTGCATATCATACCTGTGACAGGTCATAGGACATCATCACCCATACTGTGTTCCACCTACACTCAGTATACTAGATGTACCTTTGTATGTCACAGGAGTGTTCTGCCAGTGGACTGTTGACAGAACCAACACTACAAAAGGTGTCTGAGTAATATGTGCATATCACACCAGTGGCAGCTACAGTAAAACAGGGTTAATTCATTGTACTCCCCTCATTGTAGCCCATACCACACAGACAAATGGGAGGCATCTGCCTATGTAAGTATGTGAATGGCTATGACCTAGGAGCAATAGCTGACTCAGTGTTGTGGACAACATACAGAATGGGCTTTGTGGGTGAGGTGTGTGACATATGTGCACAATCTGACAGCTGCATATTGCATTGTCACCGCTAGGTTAATAACCCTGTACCCATGAACTACCACCTAGGCAGCGGTCAACATAATGGACACTGTGTGTAAGGGATGGTGCTGTGCAGTTTACCTCCCTGAGCTAGTGACATCACCAAGCCTATTAGGTAGTCATAAGAGGCAACCCTAGTCATGACAGGGTGCCATCCATGAACATGGAGATCATTGTACAGCCATACTCATCACTCAAGTGACCAATATCGGATCACATATCAACTTTAAGAGGTATTGCCCATGTTTTGATGGGCGACACCAGCCTTCACAATCCTCATCTCCACTATGTAGCATGATGCCTACCCTGCATAAAGACATGTCCAACACTGTGATGTTGGACATGCTACACATACATATCCTGATCTGAAATACATACGTCATGGACATCCACCTTCCTAGTACAAGGATCGCCACATGCTGGACAGATCCTTGTGCCATACACGTTACATACTCCTGCCATACTATGCAACCCTGTCCAGCAAAGCTGCACATTTCACCTCTGTCAGACATGGTGTGATGACCGCATGGTAGATGTATCATTAACCGTCTGGATCAGTTATGTGGCACTGCTTCACCTGGCGCCGGAAACATGGCTGTCGGCTACAGCTAGAAAACCTTACATCCTATGCTCATACATGGCCCAGGGCATACAGACTACTACATGACCTTGGCCATACATGCTATAGTTGATAACCATCCCTGCAAATACCATCCGGCTAGCCATTGTCCCATGTGTATCACATGTGCAACACAGGCGATATGTGGCAGGATGTTGAACTGCTGTACAGTGCCGTGTAGATGTATATGGCAAAACACATGCATGTAAAGGCTTCCATGTGCATGTCTGCATTGTCACAGGTCATGTCCGTTAAGGCAGTGTATGTGTTGATATGTGACATATACACAGCATCAAGGTCAACAGCATTAATGTGGACACATCCAGGCATGTGCTGATAGGTAAGAACACCAGTACAGGCAAACAGACATGCCCACATCAAGACAGCATCCACATGGAGTATGAGCAATGTAATCAGGTGACACACATATATGGTGATAATATCCAATCCCCATTGGGTGTCACATGTGTGTGACACAAACATGTCAGTGGTGTCAGTGTCATGAAGATTTGCAAAGACAACTGTTCATATGTAATAAATGTGATACACATGTATGTGCAGCTGTATCTCTGTGCATCTCTGAGATACTGTGACCTGTCTCCATCATTATGTCTTCCAGATATGCCTCGAGCAAGGCTCCCAGCCTATACCCGCTTGGAGGATGAGGCCCTTATACCTTACCTCCAAGACAACTATGATGTCTTGTTTAGCCATGTGCCACAGCATGCACAGCAGCATGATGACCTGTGGCAGGAACTTTGCAGGAGGGTTAATGATGTGGGTGGCCATAACCGCACATACCAGCAGGTGCGCAGACACTGCACGGACCTGATCAGATGTGCAAAACAGCATGCAAATGCAATCACCAGGGAACAAGGTGCAACAGGTGGTGGGCCACCAACCCAGCCCCCACTCACATGTACCGAGGAGCTACTGGCCAACCTGGGGACACCATCAGAACAGCATCCACAAACCCTAGCTGCCATCGTGGAGGTGGGTGTCTCTCAACCACCGAGCCTGGAGTTGCCTGGTAAGTCACTACTGCACATATAACTATTATATCCCATATAGTTGCATGTGTCACTGTACAATATGTAATGTAACATCATATGCAAGGCATGTATACACACATGCCGCATACTATAGTATGCTACTCTGTGTATGCACACATGTGCATACTCCATAGTATATCCTATTGTACTGGTGAATGTGTTAACATGCACATTGCACCCTGTAGCTGTCATACAGTCATGGATAATGATCATACTGCTGTGTCACCCTATATAGGTACCTCTGGCATTCCGCAGAGACAGCAGGCCATTGCAGGTGAGACAGTTATAAGTATCAGGCATGTTAATGCACAGATCTATTCACCATGTGGCCAGTTAACACATGTACACATAATGTATGGTCTGGTCACAATATACAGGTCGCATCTTTAATCCATCACACTGGCTACCCATGTGCAATACTTACAAACTAAGTGAAACACTGACATGAAACCTCAGAAACTGTCATTGCTAGATGTGTGGACAGCTGTGCATACAATGGTGGAGGTGTTGTTCAATGTAGGAATATGTACTATACATCAGAACTACACATGTGGGGTACACAAACAGTACTACACAGTGAGCTGGAGTATGGGCAGCCCACAGGATTCACCATTGTGGAATATGCCCCTGCAATGAGTGCACACATTGTGATGTGCCATCTGACATGTCCATGACATGTAGTGGTCCGGCTGCAACATTGTCTCACTATCCCATAAAACATACCCCACATACCAAACATACAACCCTTTGTCTGCATAACCCTGTGGACAGTGGAGTATCTGACATCTATGGGTGTATGTCATATGGGACAACACAGACATGTGAGATAGATGGCCATCACAACCGTTTGGCCAACACATGTTCACACATGGCCATGGAGGATGGCCAGAGACATGTAGCAACACACAGTAGATGTGATGTGTTTGTGTGTACACCCTGTTGTACATTGGCTACACATGGTCCAACTATAGCCTTTGTTGAATGGTTATATTGCAGATGTGGAACACTGGACATCCTACAAGCCTGTGCACAGCTTGTGGAGGTGTAACTTAATTCGACCACATAAGATGTGTTGAACATCATGACTGTGTCACAGCATGACAGTAGTCACCTGTACAGCATCCACATACATACACAGACAACCACATCAGGCCACAGATACAGTACATTTCCCTTGCTGCTGTTG
This sequence comes from Protopterus annectens, assembly GCF_019279795.1. NCBI lineage: Eukaryota > Metazoa > Chordata > Ceratodontiformes > Protopteridae > Protopterus > Protopterus annectens. Next base: position 487,974,563 of record NC_056725.1, on the reverse strand, counting down.
GACATCACTGTCAGCCATGCACCTCGTGTGTGTGGTACACAAATGTCATGTGGGACATGGTGTATTGACAAGTCTGCCATGTGTGGACATGGTTGCCAGGCAGCTAAAATATGTTTGCAGATGTGCAGGGGTGTCATCCATATGTCCTTCGGTGACCTGTGTCACACATTACACATCATGGTTTAGTGTGTATACACCTCAGCGACGTGGGTCACAATCCACAGTATATATGTATTGTGTATGCACACAGTCATGGCTATGCACTGTGTGTGTAATCCACACTGTATAGCAATAGAGACGCCTCATGATTCCATGCAATGGCACTGTGTCTGTACTTCACACTGTATAGCAATATAGATGCCTCATAATACCCTTCAATGGTCATGCACATCTGCTAAAAGTGCATTTTATCTGTAGGGCATACAGACAACACTGCAATGTGACACCATTACACCACTGTACATGTGACAGGACACCATTGTGTCAAACATGTATGCATGTCAATGCACACGTCAGCAGATTACATGTCATACTACATGTTAATGTCAAGGTCATATGCCTCACATCAGCCATGTGTACTGTTAACCTGTGCTGGTCCACATGGTGTAACACAGGGATGCATGCTTACTACCATGATTGTGTGAAATGCATGGCTTCTGCTATGACACATGCTTGCTGTTGTGTGCAACCCAGGGATGTATGATAACTACCACTATTATTGTCTGAGCTGCATGCCATCTGCTGTATCACATGCATGTTGCATGCCTTCTGTCAAATCACATGCATGGTGTGTGTGTGTGTGTGTGTGTGTGTGTGTGTGTGTGTGTGTGTGTGTGTGTGTGTGTGTGTGTGTGTGTCTGTATTGTAATGTAGAGTCTTTGTTTGCCTTCACAGGTGATGTAGGTGTGTTACCCTCCTGTGGTCCATCTGATGTTAGTGTCCCCACAGACTCTAGCAGTGATGATGAACATATGCTTGAGGCACAGGCAGGGTTGTCAGGGGCTGAATCTGTGCCATTGGTTGCCATTCCACCTATATCCCCCTCATCCCCACACACAGATCTCATGCCAACACATACCCCATCACCAGTGGCCATAGAGGAAGGACAGTTAGTGTGTGGTAGCTTGGAACAGGAATGTGTGGTGGCTACGGAAGGTGTGTATTCACACCATGGTGTCAGTCAAATGACTGGAGATGTGCCACACAGGCATGTGGCCAGTGCTGCTCATAGGAGGACCTCTGGCTGACATGCCCCTGCAGGACAGAGCACAGCAGCTGGTGTCACCAGATGCATGTTTCAGACTGTAATGGTGGCACAGGCACGTGCTGAATGGCAGAACAGAGAAGGGCAGAGGCTTCAGAGGGCTGCTATCCATTCTTTAAATGACAACATCCAGGCATTGGCAAATGCTCAACAGCAGATTGCTGATGTTTTGGACAGACGATTGGGTGACATGGTTGGAATCCTTGACCGTGGCATGACAATCCGTGAGCATGAGCTGTCTGTGCTGGAACATCTGGTAGGAGTGAGGCATAGGGCACGTGGACGTAGGCCAGCTACATCACCTGGTGCAGGTCTACGTGAATGAGCTACCTCACATGCCCGCTCCCATAGTGGCGGTAGCAGCAGCAGTGCAGCTGGTGCTGCGCTGTCCACACCAGGACACAGCAGGCCACGTGGACATGGCCCTGGATGGTCCCAATGGGGACACGGTTCCAGTGGACATGTGTCATCGGACAGTACCCAATCTGCACCTCTGCCTGGTAGTGCCTGTGCAACCCCTGGCAGGCACAGGTCACGTGGCCATGGCTGGACACTGTGAGCTGTAAAACCTGGTCTGTACAGTCTGGAGCTGTCAATAATACCCCTGTGTAGGCCAGACACATGGCAGAACTGTGTGCACACATACACGCACACACCAGAAACATCTGTAGGGCACCGCAACACTCACATGCATAACAACCACACATGGCCAATTAGATCACAGGCCCTAACCCACACACATGATGTCATCCACTGGTGCAGCCTAGGCCCCTGGCAAACATTATCACCCTGTGCATATGATGATGCCTGTGCCGCATCCCTGTCATCCACACCATCGGTGCAGGGACATGCTCATATGGTCTGATGCACAGGGTGAACAGAATAGGGAGATAAGTGTAGATTACAATTGTTGTGTACTGTTGACATGCAGCAGACATACCATGTAGTACAGGTTTAGAATGCATTGTTTTCTGTTCACAGTATGTGTCTTGGTAACAACAGTAACAGCATGTTGGTAATGATGTCCTGCTTCCCTCCTTCAGGTCTAATTGCATGTGCCATTGAGTACCAGTGTTTGCAGTTTCCCATGTGTAAATGTGGACTACTCACAGGCATGTATGGCAATACCAGCATGCTATATGTAGCTTCAACCTCACTGTTAGAAAGGCTGACATTCCAAAGATGTCTACACATCTACTGATCCAGGAGCATGGGAGCTGTGTACTAAGCTACAGTGGCTAGAGATGTGACATCCATACCGGGTGACATCACAGGTACAGTTACATGGGGTGGGGAGTTTACATAGCGGTCTAGCTGATGACAAGGGTAGAGGCCAGTTGATAGCTTGAGGCCTCACTGTGTAGCAGTAATACACATTCACATTACAGGATGAGAACACACACACACACACACACACACACACACACACACACACACACACACACACACACACACACACACACACACACACACACACACACACATGTATTCAGACACAGTAACATGCCCACACTCACGGGGTCAACGACACTGTAACACACACACACACTTGATAGTGTTGAGGTGAGGACCCCTGCCTATGTGGTAATCACCATTACAGTACTGTGCACCCACATGATGTGACACAGAGAATGAACATGTACAGGTAGTCAGTAATGCCTAAGATCGACGGCATCAACAGGGTAGTAGATTGCATCACCTGGAGGGGTTAGGGGTCCTATCTGTTCACTATGGTAACATACATCCTCACTCCATGGACCAGACAGCCATACATACATACACACACACACTGTGGAGTCCACAATTGAATGCACCTATGTCATGCACATACAGATAGCTCACATGTGTGTGATACACACCCCACCCCTGCCTATGTCTTGCTTTCTACACTGCAGTATGTACAGATCTCTACAACAGTGTACAGGGGTGTGTAACAATTGGGATGTATTCCCACCATACGTGGCATATATGGACACACAAGCAAACACACATGGCAGTACTGTGAATCAAACACCTGCTATCTTATGATACATATGACAGACATGCAGCAGTATTGCCCGCATTACAATGTGTACCGATGCTACCTTTGGCAATTGTGCTGATATATGCACATGGGAGGTCTTAAGTGTTACAGGTGTCAAGTGATTTACAGTCAGTGACACCCTGACCACTGTGTAGGTTGTATGTCTTCCCCTTCAATTAACAGAAACATAGCTTAGTGTTTGCACATGTTATGGTAGGATGGCTTGTGACACACCTGTGAGCTGTCTTCAGCAAACATCCATCTGCAAAGATGGCCCACCACTTTATGTCCACACATCCATCCATACCTGATGTACATCTTACCGTACTGTCAGTATTTCACCATATACAGTTGGCAATGATGGGGCTGCATTGCAACTGCATGTTGTAGTAAGACACAGATCACCTGCAAACATCAGCTACTGCACATGCATGGTAGCTGAATGCACACCACTACATGTACATGTGTGTAGGTCCTACATTCCTGTCATTTAGCCATGTTTGTAGGCATTGCAATTGGTGGACATGTGTGATGACATACATGACACATGGACTGTTGTATGATATGATAGTTGTCATGGGTAACCAGTACAGAGGGAATGTTAACTCAGTCAACATTGCTATCACACCTTATGTACTGTTAGCATTCAACAGCCATGGACCTACCTTCCATGTGCATGTGTGTAATTGCTGTAGCCACCTGTCTGCATGAAGGACAGCAACAGCTATGCTATGTACATATGTGTTGTGTGTGTGTGGGGCATGTACATATCCATGGCAGGTACATGTATGTCATATCCAAACATGAGGGTGTTTACTGGTGTACAGCAACAGTCATCTGTTACAGCTGTATATGACCCAGGGCCCCTGTTATGTGTACAGCTGACCTGGTTATGAACAGTGGTATCATTGCATTGCATAACACATGATGCAACTGTGTCAGTACATGGGTAGTCTGCACAGTTGCTGTAGAGCTAGGTACAGTCCACTGGTCATGGGTCACATGGTGTTGTACTAATATATGTTCTACCACATGTATGGATGTGTGTTGCTGGTCCAAGGACATGGTGATGTCTGAGGGCTACATCCTAGAATGTGGCTTTTGACACTGTGATCTGCACCTGACACATCTGTGATGGCTTTTGAGGGTGTACTGGTCAGTACATGTGAGTGGCCTTCATGTACGTGGGGACACCACCACCTGGAGCGGTCCGTAACGGTGTTATGGCCCACATGTCTGTATCCGAGGTATACGGTGGTAGTGCTATTGTGCACAACTGAGCCTTCAGCCAGGTGTTCCTCACTGCACAGATGTCAGTATTCCCCATTGTTGGATCTACATTGGCAGCTGTGATTATGAACGCTACACATCTAGCACTGTTTAGCATACACATACAATGCAGTTGTCCTCTAGGTGTCAGGGTGTTAACCTGGTCTCAGGACATTCATCTATGAATGGCACTATATGGGTGAAGTAGCCACTCCTGGCAGGACATCACCATGGGTGGTATTAGTGTGCCAGGTTTAGATTGGTACATCTAAGGTGATGGACAGCAGCAGACATTGTGTAGAAGACCAGTGTCAGATATATGTAGTGCAGCATTCATGCTAACAATGACAACTATCGACACACTGTGCCCTTCCATGTTTAGAATCAGAGTGCATACAAAACAGCCCTTTGCTACTAAGTGTGTGAGCATGCCCAGTATGACGTTGTGTAGATGGACACATAGTGCATTCCAAATGGACGTGTGCTACTAGTGTGTGAGCATGCCCAGTGACACCTTGTGTCGGTTATGTGCCTCTATGTGTATGGGCATGGCCATTGTAACCCTGTATAGCGATAGTGGTCGTCCAGGCAACAGATGGCCATACCCCACTTCAGGATGGATTCCTACATTGAACACACTGGTTCACAGGTATGTACATCGTAACTGCCAGCATCCATGTCGATGTCCGCATTCCTAGAAGGTCATATTGACAGTCTTGAAAAGTGTAGTGTCTGTGGTGGGGCTCATATCTATGTAGTATTGTAATAGTGGTCCGTAGATAGGCAGTTGTCCTGATCACACCACTGGCATGTGTTTGTCTCCATCTGCCTGGGGACAGTAATATGCTTTTAGACTGCTCACACTCCATACAATCCCTATCGGTGTCTTTTCCATTGCTGATGATGTCACCCACCTAGAAGTATGCCTCTGGGAGTGCTGTGTCCCAGTAATCTCAGTAGCACATTCTGTAACTGTGTAATGCTATAGTGTGATAAGGTAGTTAGGTCTGTGTTCTAATCCCAGCCATGCCAATTGTGTGTGTGTGTTTCTGTCTGCCTGGGGACAGAATAATGCTTTTAGACTGCTCACACTCCATACAATCCCTATCGGCATCTTTTCCATTGCTGATGATGTCACCCACCTAGAAGTATGCCTCTGGGAGTGCTGTGTCCCAGTAATCTCGGTAGCATGTTCTGTAACTGTGTAATGCTGTAGTGTGATAAGGTAGTTAGGTCTGTGTTCTAATCCCAGCCATGCCAACTGTGTGTGTGTTTCCATCTGCCTGGGGACAGAATAATGCTTTTAGACTGCTCACACTCCATACAATCCCTATCGGCGTCTTTTCCATTGCTGATGATGTCACCCACCTAGAAGTATGCCTCTGGGAGTGCTGTGTCCCAGTAATCTTGGTAGCACATTCTGTAACTGCGTAATGCTGTAGTGTGATAAGGTAGTTAGGTCTGTGTTCTAATCCCAGCCATGCCAACTGTGTGTGTGTGTGTTTCCATCTGCCTGGGGACAGAATAATGCTTTTAGACTGCTCACACTCCATACAATCCCTATCGGCATCTTTTCCATTGCTGATGATGTCACCCACCTAGAAGTATGCCTCTGGGAGTGCTGTGTCCCAGTAATCTTGGTAGCATGTTCTGTAACTGCGTAATGCTGTAGTGTGATAGAATAGACAGGTAGGTGTTCTATTCCAAGGCATGACAGGTGTGTGTGTTTGGCAGTCATATCCTATGTGTTGGTATCTGTGAGTGGCTAGCTCCAGGATGTGTTGAGTGTGTTTTGTTGTTTTCCTATATAGTGTCCATAAATGTCACAATCGCCCAAGAGACTGGGTTGGCAAGACATACACATACATTCACCAATAGGTCTGGTGAGTAAATGTCAGCAGCCCTAATCTTACCCTTAATACAGTCTGACCCATGTGATGCAATGAAACACACTTGCCTTGATAGTAACACCAGTACATAATGCAGGAGGCGCATGTGGTTTCCTTTTCATTCTTGTCTAATGCTTTGGTGTCACGTGGTCCGCTGTTGTGATATATATTCTATATCTACGTATGTGTGTGTGTGTGTGTGTGTGTGTGTGTGTGTGTGTGTGTGTGTGTGTATATATATATATATATATATATATATATATATATATATATATATATATATATATATATATATATATGTGGACATTAGCACACATAAATCTACATGATGGAATACATGTCCTATACTGTTGAATGCCTGTGCTGGATGATCTGTACGTGATCACCTCAGATGTATGTATATCTGCCATGGCTTAGTGGTAAAGCACATCATCTGTGGTGTGCAGGGTCCTGGGTTTGAGGCATGTAGAGACCAGTTATTTTGTTGCTGGGAAGAACAAGGGACATTGAATACGGTGATAGTAAGGCACTTTTAACCAGTTGTGTGCGGATCTGCGTGACAGTAAGCAGTGGTTATTATTTTGGAGGCTCAGTATGGGTCATGTAACTATGCATTAGAAGACAATACTATGCAAATGAGGTGGAAAATAGTGAATCCTGTTTATCCCCAGGGTGTGATGCAGATCCCAAGAGTGTATGTGTATAGATAGCCGGGTGCAGGACTCGAATATAGGTGAAAGCATGGGGGGTGTCAGGCATACTGTACATACATTGGAGCCCTGTGTCTCGGGATTGCTCCTGCCTTAGCATGCCTAAGCTAGGGGTGTGTCTATACCTGCCTAGTGCAATTGGGAGGGACAACAGCAGTAGGAGAGTAGTCAAGGTGAACAAGCTGGGCAAACAGGTGATAATTAGCACAATCAGCAGATTACAGGCCCAGCCCGGCCCAGAACACTACGATAAAGTGAGCAAGCACCATACACATGTTTTTTTTCCACACTCTACACCACTGGTGTATACATGTGGGGAAATTTTACAAAACAATCCAATGAAATGAGAAGGGCTGCAGCAGGCAACATAGACCAACATGTGCAGGAGGCTGAGGGTGGTGAGGATGTGAATGCTGCCGAACAACCCTCAGTGAGGAGACAGAGAAGACTGTACAGACCCAGGGTAACCTACCAGGGGCTACATGAGCTGGAGATAGTGGAGTGCTATGGGGTGGACAGAGACCTCCTACAGCAGATTGTTGAGCTGTGCCGGCCACACCTGACACATCGAACAGGCCGAGGGAAACCCATCCCAGTGGATACCAAGGTATGTGTAGGCCTAGGTATACTAGCCACAGGTACCTCCCAAAGCACAACTGGGGATATCATGGGGATCTCACAGGCATCTGCATCCAGAGTATTCCACCAGTTCCTGGATGCCATGTCACCACATGCCAGTGAGCACGTACATTTCCTCAACACACGTGAGGTGTTGACCAGCAATATGTCTCTTCCACCAAATGGCAGACTACCCTGGGGTAGTGGGTGCTATAGCCTGCATGCACATACACATCAAAGCACCACCCAGTAAGTGGGGTAAGGCCTACATTAACCGCAAGGGCATCCCCCCATCAACTGCCAGGTCGTATGCGACACCCAGGGCATTATACTGAATGTGTGTGCTGGCTGCCCTGGAAGCTATGACGATTCTGATATATGGCATCTGACACAGCTGTACCACACCTTTGCCAATATGGACATCCCCTACGGTCACCTAGTGGGGGATGCTGGGTACCCACTGGAGCCGTGGCTGATGACACCCATCAGAAATGCACACACACCTGAACAACTATGCCATAATGAGGCACACGCACAGGCAAGACATATAATTGAGCATGTGTTTGGGATGCTCAGGTCATGGTTCCAGTGTCTGGACACATCCGGTGGAGCCTTGCAGTATTCACCAGCTACATGCACCCAAATTGTTATGGTATGTGCTATGCTACACAATATGATCCTGTGGAAACAGTTGCAGCAGGAACAGCATGGGGCAGGGCCACACAGCCCCCACCAATGCCAAGGCCTGTACAGGCACAGAGTGACTCGGAGGAGGAACTACCTGAGCCGGACCCAGTAGGCGGAAGGCATGCCCAGTATGACCTGGCCTTGGCAAAGAGGCAACGCATAGCATATGCACTGACACAGTAGGTACCCAGGGAATGTCACCCTCTCTGACTCACACAGACAGTAAAAGGGATGCCAAACATGACACTACCTGTGCTCAGCCATGTATAGGAAGTGCACTGTGTGCATCCGACATAGGCAGCCCTCCAGCACCATCCTCAGGTCTGGCACACCCTCAAGGTAAGTCAATCAACCTACCAATTGGCAGTTGTATTAGAATGTGTTTTACCTGTAGCTATGGTATGGATGTGAGCATGCAAGGGAATTTGGTGGCCGAATGTTAGGGCAGCGGACAGTACACATCCATAGTGGCACCATGACATCTGTAGCACATACCGGGGTCACAATAGTAGCCAGTAGTACACAGGGTGTCCTAACCCACTGCGGGTTATGGGCTGAACATCATGTGTGTCCATACAGCCCACACAAGTCTCAACCAGCTGGACAGGTGTAGACCAACACAGACAAATGCTGTACAATGGCCTCTGAATATGCCCAATGGATGACCCCCACAGACACACACAGACAGACTACAGCAGGCCAGGCAGTTGGATGTAGGTTGTGAAGGCTAGGACGTCTGAAACTAATATGTTGGTAATTAAAGCTAAGATCTGGAGTACACTGGTATGCCTCTAGCCAGCACATTAGGTAGGTCCACACACTGAAATGGAGTACCTGACATACCAGTACAGTAGTAGCAAAAGTGTACAACTGTCAGCTGTGCCCCCCTTCCAACGTACACATGTAACAGTCATGTGCACCCCCCCTGGTGCTGTGTAGGAATGTGGATACAGTTGGATGTCCCCCCATGCTGTGCAGAAATGTAGCAACAGTCAATGCCACATGACCGATGGATACCCTGCAGACACAGCATGCCACCTGTCAGTGTACAATGCAGAGGTTGGCACCACAGTACTGACTACCTGGACATGTAACACATGCGATCCAGTTGACCATACTGGGCATGCTCAAACACATGAAGGTATGACGGTAATGTCAGTCGACAACATGCGTAATGGTCATACTGGGCAT